>NW_005187407.1:6815580-6852665 GCF_000239375.1 Pundamilia nyererei
CTGAATGGAATCTTTCAGCTCCCACATGACTCTCTCTCCACGTTGTGTTTTTCGCCGCTGCTGAGCGACGCGCAGCGCTCACAGAGTGCCTCTGTTCCTTCAGCGCAGTGACACAAAGGCTACTTTTGAAGGATGCACTGCAAAACGCAGTCAATGGAACACACGCCACAACAAATGGGCCTGTTGTGCGCGCGTATGTGTTTGTGTGTGCGATGACTGTCCAGACAGAGAAACCAGGCACTGACCCCTTGTGATAGAGCCTTGGGGGCCAGACAAGGCTGCCCAGCTGTGACCCACTGACGCCCCCAATTCTCTCTTTTTTACACTCTGCACCGTACGCTGAAGTCGTAAAAATTCAACCCTTTAAAAGGGAGTCTCTTTGTTATAAACGCGGGCCTCACATGTCCTCGGGGACAAACCCATGTACAAACAGAAGTTAACACATAAGATGTTTTACACGTGTTTCCCAAATGTGTGTTGCTGAGCTACCGGCAGAATCATTATCCCACCGTGAGACTCTCTAAACACTGAATTAATTTGGTTCTAGACAGAAATCCGAGAGGTGACAGAAACAACAAGACAAATTTGTATGTGTACATTAAAGAATCTAGCAATATCTCTGTTATATCTGCTGCCTCCGGATATAATGCCATTTTACTTCTCTTCCCCCCACTTGCTCTACCATTTTATAGACGAACACAGGCAGGATGTGTCACAGCCCAGGCACTGAGCAAACATTCCCAGATGAACTCCACGACCACTAACTTCAACACATCATGGACAAAATCTCCACTTGGGTTTGGGTTAGTGTTAGTCATGCATTTTATGGCCCCAAGTGGGTGAGTGGGTGCCATGTATGTGTGTGAGTGGGTGTGCATGTTAGCAGACATCTGTGTGTGAGAAGAGGAGGGCTTTCTTACCAGCACTGGTGCCTGCGCCAGTGGTAAGGTCGGCACCCATGAGGCCACCTGTAAGATGAAATAGAGAGCGCAGCAAAACGAGAGAAACCCATTAGAGGATAGACACCCACACTGGCTCCACTGCACCTTCTGTCTCTCGCTCGGTTTAATCACAATGTGCTGTGTGTGTGTGTGTGTGCGCGCGTGTCAGGCCGTCATATGTGCACTGACACCAGAAGCGGCGCAGCTTCCCACTCCAACTTGAACACGCTTAGCAACTGGACACTACGAGCGGTCGTCCAAGAAAAATGACACATTATTATTTTTAAGGCATAAGAGGTGGATGAGTGGGAGGGTCCAGAGCGTGTGCGGTTTGGCATGGATGCTGCAAGCGCCAAAACTCATATTTAGTTTGCGCTGGCATTTCTAGCATCCAGTTGTAATGACAGGGTGAGGGTGTGGGCAGCAGCCTTCAGACCAAAGGGACAAAAAAAGGACTTTGGACAACAATAACAAACCAACAGGCCCAATTTGCTTATGTCACCAGCAACTCGGTGCCTATATATAAGGCCAGACGTCCTGTGTGTACAACAGAACACTAAATCAGCAGGCCTGTGGCTTGGGATTTTACATTGCATTAAATCATCAGCTCACTTTGAACAGAATACTGAGCAGGCAATATGTGAATATATGTGGGAGGGGACGACTTAGGATTCATTAACTGCCTTTAGGTGGAAAATTGTGGGTAGCTGTCATAAAATAAATTGCACATTTCTATGTGCGCCTCTATTAACATGACAGACAGGTACACACAGTTGAGAAGATAGACAGATGGGATAACAGCATGTACATGGGTGCATGAGTGCGTGCAAGACCCGACCTGTATTACCTGCACTGGGGGGTCTGTGTGTAACTCCAGGAGACATGCTGTTTCTCTGTAGGCCGTGGTGTGCCAGTGGCAACAGATTGTGGTTGCCTAGGGATCCACCGGGATGGCTGTAAATGAGATTGTTCTGGTTGCTAACAGGAATGGACACGGGCATGTCGTAGTTCGATGGGGGCACGGCCTGCTGAGACGATAGAGAGACATAAACATGGGTGTGATTAGACTAAAGATTGCAATGATTCTGATGCTTGAATTGTTATAAAACAAGGTTTGCGAAGTATGAGACAAACAGAAAGAAAGAGAGAGGAAAAAAGCATGACAGGTCAGAAATAGTCCAGGAACACAAAGAAACTTAAAGAGTGAAGTTCAATAGGACTAATGGACAGATGAACTGAACTCCTTACAGCAAAGAATAAAAATACAAGATAGCAGAGTTGGGCAAAAGCAGCATTGCATGAAAGACAAAAGGAAAACTCCTTTCAGAGTTACTGAAATTGCCTCAGTGATAATATAAATGGACTGGCGGTACTTTTTCATTTCAGTGTGATCGAGTTACTTTGGAGGCTACTAATGTCTTAGTAGGAGTCAAGTGCTGGCCCTGACATCTTGTAACATTTGCCATTGTAAAAGTCAAAAGGCTGACCAAAGGAAATATTATGCTGAAGTCATTACAGTCATACATAAAAAAATGGAAGGCTGTGGTTCACAGGGAACAAAGCCAATCGTTTTCCACTGTCCCAGCGCTTAAGATAATTCAGTCTATCTTCACCTCACTAACAAGCCTGCAGAATATCTTGCAAAAGTAAAACGGCACAAGAGAACACAATGGGGGATCACTTATTTTCAGATCATATGGAGCTTATGTAAAGTGTTTTAAGTGACGCACTCAGATCAGTCAATAGTCTCACCAGGAACATGAAAAGCCTCCGGCATCTAGTTTGTCATTTTTATTGTGTCACTTGGCATAAGGGTTTAACCTTGGGAGTGCCCTGGAAGTGGTTGATCCTGCATTGTTAGTTTTAGGAAGTAGAAAATAGCACCCTAAATTACTGCCATGTGTCTCAGAGCCATGGAGGGAGTGCATCAGGGAGATCATCAGCCTGGCTCATGTGGAAGTGGGCGATGTGCCTCAGCTTCTTTAATTTTCTCCCCTCTGCTAATGTTCTGTTAGCAGGCCAAATATTATTTCAATGTACAAAGATGATTACTCTAACCATATTTCATTATGGGCCTCTCCACGTTTCGCTTTAACTGCGACTTTGCACGGGAGTGGCTAGCCAAAACCTATATATGCTATTTTTTTTGAGGGTCTGTCTCTGGTTCTGTTTTTTTTATTCCCACCCACCCTATTACTTCTTCCATCTCTGACTCTTTGGTGGACTTTTTTGACCTAATTGGTCCCGGTGAACTATTATTTAAAAATGTGTGAGCTGTCGTCGTACGTGCACATTTCTGCATGTGTACACACACACACTCTCTACTGCTGGGTGTAAGGGCCCCGTTTCTGAGCTGTCCTTTAACTGGTGCCATCCTTCCTGTTTTCACTCATCTTCCTCCTTTGCCTCTCCCCGCAGTCCCCTCAACAGTCCCCTGCAATCCAGAGGCCCAGTGCTTGGCAGCCACTCTGACCACACACTGAACTGCCACTTGTTGTTTGCAGAACCCCACCCCACCCCCTCCATCTCCCCCACCACCACTCAACCCCACCCATTCTCCAATCCCAAACACACCCCACCTCACCTCGACGCACCACCCCAGCTCACCAACCACTGCCTCGCTTCTAACCACATCTCCTCCTACTCCATGCGGCTCAGACACTACTCTTCTTCTCTGAGTGATTTACCATGGAATTATCTCTTTGCTCCGTATGGCCGAAGCGCTAACCATTCTATAATGTGCTCTCTGAATGAGTGGCAAGCTCAGTTTACATAGAAAGAAGGCCTCAATTTTGTAGTTCCTGGCAACTAGCTATAGGTTAAAGTCTTCTGTAAAGTTGACACTACATAATATAAATCCAGCAGATAACACATCTAGGCATATACAAAGCTACAAAGGCGTTTGCCTGAGGAGAGATAAGCAAGTTTTTTGAGTTAGGAAGACGGGCTTATTAAGAGTGTTCGAATGCCTGCAGCTGTTTCACTGCCAGCACTGTCTGTCCCTGTTGTTGCAGGTCACAGACCACTGGGTTTTGGTGCAGGAAAAGGAAAAGCGCATGCAGACCACACCTCTCCTGAGAGCCAGGCAAGGCATTATGGGTAGAGCGGGTTCAAGGTGGGAACCGGGTGAGGTTAAAATTTGTCATAAAAGAAACTATGCTGTTAAATCAGCAAACGTGCCTACTAGTTATGGTTGCAGACATGTCAAATTAAAGGACCATCCCTCTACTGTAAACAGGAAAATTCAAAGATCTGTAATTTTGCAGAGTGCAATTTTACCCCGATCTTACTCTCACTCTCACTTTGTGTAATTAGTCTGCTTCCAAACAATGGTGGTTAGCTGGGTTAGCGCAACAGTTACTTGCCAGTCAGCATTTTGTCAGCCTGCTGAGTATAACCCAGTACTTACAGGTATCTTATGAGTTTTAATCATGTGATCAAACTCTTCGTTAATCTGTTTGTATTTCTCCTCAGTGTGCGGGGTGAGGATGAGCGCAGACTCGAGCTCCGGGCTCTCGCCACCTTTGTTCTCCTTCTTGCTCAATGCCTGCCAGGTCCCACAACCACAGAGAAGGATGGAGGGGAGACACACACATGAAGGGACGGAGAGATGGACGGTAGGAACAGATGACGATGACAGGGATGAAGCAACAGAAAGCATGTGGGGGGAGGGAGAGAGAGGAAAGAAAAGGTGAGAAGAAGGCTCTGGGTTTAACAAGAAGTACTTACACACAGTCTCTGTCTGCTGATCATCAGATCAATGTCCTCGTTTATTTTCCTGTACTTGTCCTCAGACTCGGGGCTGTGGCCAACCGAGTCATCTGCGTCGGGATCTGGGCTGTCACAGCCGTTTAGGCCCTTCTTTCTCAATGTCTGCAAACAGAGCAGTTGCACAACATAGTTGAAGGGCTTTGGGGTAGGGAAGAGAAACCCAGGTGAACAGCTTCGGAGGGACATAATGGTAATGAAGTGTGAGGAGGTTCATTTTTGAATGCAAGTCTGATTAAAGGACATCTTGAAAAAAAAGAAACACTTTGGAAAAGTTCTTAAACCGATGTGGTTTTATATCAAATTAAAAAACAAAGAACAAATCTGGCTTACTGCGTAGGGTAATGAGATCTTTGCTACAAATTATCTTAATTTTAAAAAAAGCTTTAACAAAAAGAAAACGCTCACGGTATGAACTCTAACAAGATGGTATGGGGTGAGGACACACGGCCTATTTTTATGAACAAGTAAACATGCCGCTAAACACAGAAAAAAAAGGCACAAATGATTCAATCACATTCAATAACAAGACATAACAGAATGATAAATCAAGGGGGGACCTTAAAACCTCATAATTGCACAGAAAAGGGAACAGTCATAAAAGTAAAACATATTTTACAACCATAATTATCAGAGGGCCGTGAAATAGAATTAAAATACAGCCGAGGTGCACAAGTTTACGAGTGTGGTGTATGTGCTATTAAATGTGGCAGTTTCTGTTCTGGCCACCTGATGGCCACCTGCCCCCATTAGAGTGGACAGAAAATAGCACGCTGAAAGAAGAAGGGGAAAAAAGCGCACGCACACTCTCCACTCGATCACCACTCCCTCTCACTGGAGGAGAGAGACAGACAAAGAGAGCATTGGAATAAATAAGAAAACGAGAGGTGGTGGTGGTTGGCGCGGGGGGGCTGTATCTGTAGCTGTCTCTGTCCTTTTTTAGATATTGTTGACAACCTTAACAACAGGGATAAGTTTCAGAGCGCATTACTGTGTGTGATAGCACGAGGGTATGTTTGCTTGAGCAAGTGGGCATCTAACGATAGGTGCTGTGTTCATTTGCCTCGCAAAAGTGAGAGAGACAAAGACCGAGCGGCAGAGAAGAAAAGTACAGTAGCTGACAGTTAGAGAGATCTCATCAAAGACACCACCTCCTCCTCCTCCTCCTTCTCCTATCCACCACATGCCCCCCCCCCCCTCCCCCTTGCCTCTCTCCTCCTGGCTTTAATAAAGGGAGATTAGTCTACGGGAGGAATATCACGGGCCTGCTCCTGTCTGTGCAGTCATCGCTTCACACTGCGCTCTCCTACTTTCATCTGAAGCTCCATATCAGACAGACGTAATTAAATTTACTTTAGCACACCTTGTATTTGATGCTGATCAAGTGTGTGAGAGTGTGCGCTTCTCTGTATATGTTGTATAGTGTGTGTGTGTGTGTGTGGGTGGGGAAAGAGGGGAATGAGTCTGTGTGTGTGTGTGTGTGCATGTGTGGGTGTGTGAGAGTGGGTGTTAGTCAAGAAAAAAGAAAGAGCGACTGAGCAGGAGAAAGGAGGAAGATAGATGCTAAGATAAGTTAATCTCGGTGAACTTCTTCCTCTCATTTGTTTGTCTCTGTCAGTACTCACTCACAGAAGAGATACGAGTGCTAGCTACTCCATCACAACCAGCAGCAGAAGTGACAAGGAGCGATCTGCCTGCTTAGAAAACAAATAAAAATCCAGTCATCTCTCATGTCAGCACAACAAAGGCCTGTTTTGAGTGTGGTTTTAGTGAACTTAGAGGGCTTCTTTTGTGTGTTGTGTGATAACTGTTTGATTCCTGAGGCGTCTCGTGGCGAGGCAGCTACTGTAAGTGTGTCAACATTTGCTGGCTCTCCTTTTTCTCTCTCTGAATCCTCACTTGGCCCCTGGAGTGGAAATCTGGAATTCTGAATTTGAAAGCATCTCTCACATCTTTGACAGTCTTCAGGAAATCACACCAAACAAATCACGCTAGGCGATGCAGGAGATCTGACTTCCAATAGACCTACAGTGAATCAGGCACTCTTGCTCTATCTGAGGAGGATGAGTCAAGAGAACAAAAGGGGCACAGAGGTTTAGCATGCTGTCTTTTTTGGCAAAGGCGTGAGATGTAAAACTTTGCTATTTCTTTTGCGTAGTTTCAATCTGGCCTTGGCGATGTATCATATCGAACTGACAAGAGCTGAACCACTGGCCTTTTTCCGCTCACATGAGAATGCATGCAAGGAAAAAAAAACAACAAACAAAAAAAAAAGAAGAAAAATCAAAACAACTTTTCTTCCTACTTGCATAGATTTCCACCTACTGCCACCAGCACATGAGTCCATGAGAGAGTTACTTCCATTCTTGGAAGAATAGCCGTGGAGCATTGCTGGGAGAGGAGAACGGGGGCCGAGTTAAAGGTGACACCCATATGGGGTAATTGAGCTGGCGGTGTAGCAGTAGTTGGGCAATAGTTGCCCTGTGTGTTTATGGAGGTGCATTTAGCCAGGGTGTGAGTATTGCATGACTGACCCAGGCTTAGCTTTCCAGCCGGCCTCGGTTTATTTAGGGTGCAGTACAAAGATGTTATGCCATTCATCTCAGTTATGCCCACCTGTTTAAAGGCATCACACCTGTTGCCAAAGGCCTAGCATACAACCCAGAAACCAATCAGAACTGCTGAAGAGCTCATGTAGCCTTAGAAGGACTTCTCCCTCTTCAGCCTTCCACCTCACCATCCTGCTGCCCTACTTTCAAGCCATCCTATGTGTTTTACCCTCCTCTAATAGCCCATTGCTTTATCTGCTCCTTGAATATGCCACTGAGTGCTGCTCCAAACTTTCAGTCTGTTATACAGTAACATCACCATTATATAAGGCACATCCAAGACTTATATTTCAAAATAATGGGGAGAATAATGATCAGTGAAAAAAAAGGTTGCTGTTGTAATATTGAGAGAAACAGGAGTACAGGAATGAAGACTTGGCATGAAAAGGGAGTCTTTGGGGAATACGGTAATAGGATGAGGATTAAACAAAAACACTTTGGTGCAGTTCACTTGTGGCAATAATTTTATGCACAAAGAATTCCCCCACATTCTCATGCCTAAATTAAAATTATTCAATATTCTAAGTAACTTCATTTTCTTTCTGTATTCTTAAAAAAGAAGCTAATCTTTTGGCTGCTGGCATAAATGAGCATTATTTAAGTTTATAGCGTTTTTATTACCCCGGTTTGCGATGACTGACATTTTTTTCACATTAAATATTACCCTCTGCTGCCGTGTTGTGAATCACAAGAAAGAAATGGCCAAACAGGGACACCAGATTATGAGGAGAAAGTGTGAGAGAAAGGAGGTTAGAAGACAGCAAAATGCTACAGCGATGTAAAGAGTCACGCAGAATGCTATAGAGAGTTCGTGCTGTAAATGTGAGAAAGAGGAAGGTGCGATATAAAGTATGGCGAGGAGCAAAGACAGCAAAAAAGCTGTGTCTTCTTGCTTGGCTCTGTGTTTCTCTCTCTGGCCCCTTTGGAGGCTTGCTCCTAATTAAACTCCTTCTTCATGATGCTCCCTCATGACTTGACTCACAGGGCCTGTGTGAGGCAGGCACAGCATAGACAAGGTGTCCTACATACTTGAGACGCCCGTCTCATTGGTACCCTTCAGTTTTTACACCCTCAGCTAAGCTAGCCTAGACTGGGGCTGGTGTAAGAGGAACGGCAGGACGCCGCTGTAAAAACCTAACGGAGGTAACCTGAGCTGAGACCGAGGCCAGCTTGAGCTACAAAGAAACTGATTCACATTCTAACACGCTTGCCGTTCCCTAATGTTTTAATTGCAGGAAAACGCTTGCTCTATATTCACTTCATAGGTTGGGGGTGTGAGCGATAACTTCATTTAGCTCCTGAGAAAAACAGCGGAGAGTATTTGGGTGTGAATCCCGGGTGGCCCCAGGGAGTCTGCTAGGGACAGCTGACGCCTGCCCAGAGCTCCTGCCATACCAGGATCCGTCTGCTCGGCATTCTGCCACCCTGCTCACCCTCTCTATCCCTCAATCCGTCTTTCTGCCCCCATATTTCTGTCTCAGTCTGTTGCTCAGTCTGTCTCTGTCTCACCACCTCTGCGCTAGTCCCCTAATTTTCTGCAAAACCACCACATCTCGACAGAAGCTCAGTCAAACACTGTTGACTTGACGGGTACATCTTTATTTCTGATAGACCCTGGGCAGTTGAGGATTTGTGTTTGGAAAGAGATCCATTGTTGACCATTTTCCCTCTGTAGTTATGCTGGCAGTGGCTGAAGGCTACGACACATTCAATATTGTGTTTATAGCTATTGGCGACGGTCAGGCCAGCGAATGTTCCTCAGTGTCTTCAACCCAATAACAGGGAGCATCGGCGCAAAGGCGCTCCACCAAACAGCCAGTGTATTACAGGTCATTTATATCTCTGTCAACACTGTGTGATCTTCAACGCACATGCACTACGGTAAGCTAAACCCAGAAAGAAAATAATATATAATAGCGGGAATGTTTCCCACCATAAATGGACCCAGTTTATGGGGTTTGTGGCATATTTCAGCAGTGGGTGGGAAACAAGTCTGTGATAGACAAGTGCAACATAAAAACATCAGTAACAGCGCCACTTATGGTTAATCATGATTGCTGTGCTGTTAAACTAAAATAAAACGGCACTCAAATGAAATCTTTTGTCTAGAAGGCTCCAAGCTTGCCATGTTGCACTATTAAAAATGGCTTTACTTTATTCCAGCTATCAAACATTCTCAGTAAGCAGACTGTATATATCGTACTTTGCAAAGTGTGAGGAGTCAATGTAGGCTGGGGTGTGTATCTATTTAGAAAACCATCTCTTGTCACATTGGTGAGAAGCAAAGGGGTTTTGTGTCCATAGGGGTGCACAGACAAATAGAAACATTGTCTTTCTTATCAAAAATAAGATGGAGGTAGTCATGAAGTGGACCTACTGTGGATTAAGACCTCCCAGCGCCAATTCACAATAAGCACCAGCAGGGTGGTCTTCCTGGCGGCAGGGAAGAGGTAATAGCATGTCTGAGATGTGATCTTATTCTTCTTATTTTGTTTCTTCTTCTAAGTTTTTTCCTCTTTCTTTCGTTTTTTTTTCTTCTTTTTTTGGGTTCGTTTGGCTCAATCTAACTTGCTCCCATTTTTGTCTTTCTTCCTCGCTTGCTGTCTCTCTCGCTCGCCTGTCCTTTCTGTCTGCCTTTCAGAGTGGAGGGAACATCAGAGGGATCAGGCTGGCTTAGTTTATTGGAAGCAGATGGCAGACCAAAGGCAAGAGGGCCACAGTTTCATGAAGCGTGGTTTGAACATGCCAGGACCATGTCGAGGGGCATGCCCATGGATGATGGCTACATGGAGTGTGTATGTGTGTGAGCGATTTGGGGGAGATGGTTTATTTTGTAGGTTACCAATCTGAGGAATAGGACCTCTAATCCCTAATGTCCCATCTAATGTCCCCGCCTGCTTCTTTTTTTAAGTCATTATCTCTGTATCCTTATTCACTGTTTAAGAAACTATCGCATCATTGGCCTTTCAGTGCTTTAGCAGCTTTGATGCCCCTTACCCCCGCTGCCCTGCTGCACTGTAATAAGTAATCAGACGTTGGCACCTGGGATCCATCATCCCTGGTGGTAAATTCTGTAATAACACCGCCTAAACATGTGATTATTAGCTTTCTAGAGACTACAGAGTTTACTCAACATTACAAAAGGGAGTGAGATATATAGCAACAAACAGAGAGAAAGTGTTAAGGCAAGTGAGAGAGGCAGAAAAGAAGACAGAGGGAAAGGGCACTGTGTGCAACAAGGTTCCTCCACATTTCTCCAAACTGTGCCACTTTGATGGTGCATGTGCTAAAATCACTATTAAGAAGAGCCCACTGCAGACGAGAGCCCACTCACAGACACACAATCTTAGCTAGCCAGTACACATCAGAATACCAGATGGTGCAGTGTTTCCCATATGGAAGAGACACACACTAAGCACATGTCAGAATCCAACACTGTTTGTTACAGCAGCATCCCGGCCCTGGGAACAAAGTGGTCATTCAGACTTGTCACCACACTGTATAATTAGCCAGATAGACATAATGAGACACAATGCCAGCTCAGTGAAACTGGATAAAGAGGGCACTTATGTCTGCGCTGTTAACCTAGCCATCTTTCATCCCCATCTACACTGCAGTTGAATAACGCTTCTCTATTCAAATGAGAGAAATGAGTGCGGGTCTATATGTATTTCTGGTGCAATGTAGAAATCGATTCGCAATGGTTAAATTGTGTGTTTTCCACGCGTATTTCGCTTTGCATACTTTGTACAGTGAAATTGCACGTGGCCTGTTTATGCCACAGTCATCATGTGACTGTACTACACCATGAATCATATCAAAAATGAACATACTTTTAAATTAGCATCAGGTAACAAACCTCAAGCCTCCTTCGCCCAACCTCTTTTTCATTTCTTGAAACTCCACCTAACCCCCAACCCTTTAGCAACAACAACAACAACAACAAAAAAAAGACGACCACTACAAATCGTCACTTATCGTCTTTTGTCTCTCTGTCTCTTATCGCGTGGTGCCAAAGCAGGAAAAGGGAGCCGGGGGGAGGCCTTCAGTAACAATGACCAGCCGGCTGACCTCTATACAGTGACCTTGAGTTTCCACACCCTGCCCAAATCAGTAACCATGGTGGGGGTGGAGGAGGTAGGGCCAAGAGGAAGCTCTAGGCAGGGAAGGGAATGCCATATGTAAAAATAGATCTTTATTCTGAATTTTCCACAAATAGTTTCAAAGAACAAGGCATCATTTCATCCTAATGGCTGGCGTGAATTGTTTTGGGCTGTGTGTAGTGGAAAAGTCTTGCCTTTTGGCAGCGTGGCCTCAGAAGTGGCCTGCCTTTTTCACTGCTCCTCACCACGGGGACCACATATTGGCACATTTCAAACAGTCTATTTTTAAAAACCTTTTGTTGTTGTGTGAGTACTTCAGACTTCCGTTTCAGTATTGACCTTAAAAAAACACCTCTGACAGCGATCTAAGAAATATAGTTTCTTGCCTTAGCTTTTGCTTTTCTGGTCAGCGGGCATTTGATGTGGAATAAAGTGCCACGCCTGTGGATCACATATGCTGTATTATCTGAAATCTTGTTCTTTTTCAAAAAAGGGGTGGGTGGGCATGAATTTGTTCTCTTTGTGCCTTGATGCAGGGTGGAAGCCACAGACATATGGGTTCTCCGGGCTGATCAATTGTATGTAAAGCAGATCTGCTGATCAAAACGTACTCAGATCGGCCCAAACATATGATAGCAATTCAGAGAAATTAATTTCCTTTTTCTGTAATGGAAAAGTTTTTGAAAAGCAGACAGGAAGGCTCTGTTTGGTGGAATGAGGCGGTGGATCAACAAGAGAATTGCACTAAAAAACAAAACAAAAAACAGACTATTTCATTCAAAGGACCAAATGTTTGTAGGCAGTTCAGGGTCTCAAACCAGTGGTCTTATGAATGTGGTCGCCGAGGGCAACTCTTCATAACTGATCAACAAGAACAGAGAGAGAGAGAGAAACTGGATGAATATCCTGACACTTTGCTTACTCACTCCTCTGTTTCAGAAACAACCCCCACCCAGCCTTGTTTAAAACACAAGGGTGGGGGGGGGGGGACAGAGACAGAGACAGTCTTATTCTTCTATTCTTTCACAGCAAGAACCGCCAGCTAGACGTCTATATTTAGTTTCACCGTAGACTATTTTTAGAAAGCAACTACTTTTTGAGGAATTTATTAAGAAATGGGTATTTTAAAGAAAATGGTGGGTTGTTTTTAGGCTGTTGCTTTAAGTGGTGAGCTCGATACATTTTAGAGGAGTGGAGTAGCTGAAAGTACGTACATTTAATGATCAATATTTTTTTGTATCTCAAGCTTCGGGTTGAAAAAACGTCTTGCGTAACTGAATGAATAAAGAGGCAATGTGTTTTGTTGATTTCAAAGGAGGCCAGAGACATCTGGCAACAGGCTATTACACTAGTCCAGTATTCTTGTAAATTAATAGATGAATTGTTGCTAACACTGTAAATATGAATTATGCACTGATGATAGAGATGTGTGAAGCAGTATTGAAAGTGGTACAATTTCTCTTTCCTGCTTTTCAACGTTAATTAACATGCACTCAACCCCACATACAAGGAATTTTTGACAACCTGCTACAGCATGTAAACAGTCTGTCATTGGGAGCCTTTGTTTTAACAAACCGCTTTACTACGAGCTCGTCAGTGTCACAAGGTTAATTTACTTAGTCCCTCAAAGCAGTTTCAGAACTTAATCCTTAGCTCATCAGGACAAACAAGCCTTGCTGTCAATCGCTTCATCCCCGGTAAACACCGAGGCCTCGTGCCGACAACCCCTTCCCATGTCACACCACATGCAACCTCTTCCAAAAAACACAAAATGACTGCACACTCAATTACCGTGGACAACCAAAGCACAAGATATGATACGACGGCCTTATTTCTCTTGGAGGCGACCAACGCAAAAGCAATAGGGTATAAATTGCATTCTTGTTGGAGCAATTAATACAGTTTTAAGAGCTATGAGAAGAAGCCATTCAGTGAGCAGATCAGCATTGAAAAACCGCTCAAGGCTAATGTTCTCGTTGCTGTTTAGAAACCAAATAAGCACGCAGAATAGCTGGAAAATATTTTCATAAGAGCGAGGCAGAACACGAGCATACTAGCACTTCAGAGAGGGAGCTCAGGTCTGGTTGGCTTGGAGAACTTGAGAAAGTAAGTAATTTTTTGAGGAGATGGCGAAATCGGCTAAGCAGTGCTTAGAATGTATGGTAATGTGATGTTCTTTCCAAATGGCTGAGCGTTGAGCTGGAATGCATATACCTGCTTGATGTACTTTCTCTTTATGTTTCTTCATTTACACCCCTCCAGCAGCACACACCACCCCCTCTCTCACACTCTCCCTCCCTCAAGTGTACTGTCACTGGGCTGAAATCACACCTGTGCTTCTCGCACATCTCGGCACACGGGTGAAACATACGCAGGGTGAAACATGGTGAGGGAGCTTTGCTGAATCTCATTAGCCAAGCAGGTAGTCATTAACAGAATGACCTTTGGAAATAATTACCAGCCTTCCTCCTGCCATCCCTCTTTCCCTCCCTCCTTCTCTTCTCACACTCATCCATCCCTCTGTCCCTCCCGTCCCCCTCTCATTCAATAGCTTTTTTTTTCTGGGTAAGGACAGAGGGAGGGAAAGTGAAAAAAAAAGAGTTGAGGATAGGCAGGGAGTCAGATCCCTGCTGCTGCTGTTTAAGATTACAGGGTGAGCTGAACTTTCAGATTAGGTTAATCTGCTGGAAATGGGATTGGCCAGTGGCCATCCTCTGGCAGGTAGGCAAGCATGCAGGGCACTTCAGTACCAAGAGCCATGTGCTATTCCATGTGATACTTGAGCCAATGGCATCGGAGCGTGTGACCCTGGCTGAGGTCATCACAATGCCATTAGTGCTGCAGGGTTTGAGCCAATTGTCACTGTGTATGTACACACACATACACCCATGCAGTGAGGCCACTGTGAGAGCACACCTACACAGCAAACACATTAGTGTATTTGTGTGTTTAAGCACATATATGCTATAAGTGTGCATAGAGGCACACAAACACTTTTTCATTTGCGGGTTTTTTTGGGTTCTTTTTTTAGGTGTTGAGGCGATATATCTTCAGATCACCACACACTCACTAACCCTTCAGTTGTTTCAAAAACCTGTGTTCTTTGTTTCAACAGCGGGGGAAAACAAGCACATTGTAGAAGAGGGATTTGGCAAAGCCGAAGTGCGTTGTTGGATTTGGGGCTGTTCGATCACAGCAAGACCCAGCCAATGCTTCTTAGGTTTGGGATAGATCTGCAATCATCAGGAGGGGAAGAAAGGACTCTTTCATGTGCTATTGCAATTAACAACCCCCATACCGGAATATAAATCACCAGTAACGGCTCAAAGTGATTGTTCTTAAGCATGAATAAAACCAGCGAAAAAGCGAGTGATGAATCTATTCTATTGTCATTTCCCAACACAGCTTACCATTTCTCCTCTAATGCTGTTCACATGTACAGGAAACTGGCCTGGCAGACAGAGAGTATAGGAAATCTATCTGCATGTTTGACTGTTTTATCCGGAGCCAGACTCAGAGTGTGCTGTAGACCTGCCAGGACGGCACACTTGGAACCTGCACGGACATCAAATGATGGAGGGTCTGCCTCTGTGTTTGCTTTCATCGAGCTACTAGAGAGAGATCAGCTTGGATGTGTTTTTGAACACTTAGCATTAATTAAGTGGACTTCTCCGTATTTTTATGGAAGAGCTACATATTATGTTTTTATTTAATCCAGTCACTGGAGTCTGAGTGGGCTAACAGGTCCTACATGAAATAGGATTAAATTGAAAAGTGTATAAGACTAACTTAAAAAAAAATCCTCACTTTGTTTCTAATTGCTACTCTATTGATTAGTATATGTCTTTCAGTTCATTCAATTTTATTTATATAGCGCCAGTCGCCTCAAGTCGCCTTTATATTATAAGAGAAAGACTACAATAATAGAAAGAAAGGCCCAAACAGTCTAAGAAACCCTTTGAGCAAGCACTTGGTGACAGTGGGAAGGAAAAACTCCCTTTTAACAGGAAGAAACCTCTGTCAGAGCCAGGGAGGGAGGAGCAGGTTGGGGGTGATGGGAGAAAGACAGAATAAAAGACACTGTGCACTGTGAACATAATTTCCATTAGTGATGTCTCTTTTGTTTCACCACTTCTCTCACAGGAGGGTTAGCTTTGGTTTATTGTTCTTTTGCTTTCTCATATATTTGAACAAGTGTTGTTCCTAGATGAAACGGTTTTGCGGTGAGTCATCAGACCTTCTTTACTACTCCTCTCTTTCCTTTTTCGATTTCCTATTTCTGTCTTTCAAATAAATAAACCCACTGACCCAAACATAAATTCTATATAATAATAATAATGAAAAAAAAAAAGAATAGCTTAGCGACTCCAATGAGAAAATAGATACAGAAGAGAAAGGCAGACTAGAGTGAGAGAGGTAGAGAGAAAAGCCCTCCAGCCTCTTGTAAACATGCTGTTGCTAGAGAGGCTGTGCAACGTACTCAGTGCCACTCTCTCAACAACGCTAATTATCAACCAAAGACATGCTAATTACATAGAGCTTTATTGCTAATGTAGCGGGCCTCTATGCCAGCCGCCCACACTCTGAGCTCCGCTCCCCTACCTCTGCCTCTCCTCCCACTACACCTTCAGGCACAGCAGCAACAGAGGAAGAGAGATGCATGCATTTGAGCATAGTGGCAGAGACAAGAGCTTTCTACAAATTTGAAATTAAATCTGACATATATACGACTTCATATTTAAGATTTTCATTTTATTTTTTCGCTTTGTTTTGTTTTGTTACACTTTAAAATCAGCGCCTCATCTTGTGAAGAACCTCCTCTTTTCCTTTTCATCATACTGCCATCTCAAGAGGAAGTCTGCTCTGCTCCTTACTTAAAACTCAACACGCCACCCATGTTACTGCAGCTTTGACGTCGGCACACATGGCTTGTAGGAAAAGATCTGACCATGCTGTTCCCCTTTGTTCCCCCTCCCTCTCTGTACCCCCCCATCACCCCCCCCCCCTCCCTCCCACCCACGCTAAACGTGCTAGTGTCAACCCTGTGGCCAATCCCTTTAGCACACCGCAGCTCAGGCTAAAGGCCTCTTCAGGTCGATTTCTCCCGCTGTGAGTCTCTCAGAGATGGCAGAGCTTCCGTTCTCCAGGGATCACATTATATGTAGTGCTTTATAGCACTCTCCCCCCACCAGGCTCTTTACCATCTCCCCCTGACATGGCTGTTTACACGTTAGCTATCCTCTGCTCTCTAATGGAGACAGTTAGAGAAAGAGCTTCAAAGCAGGGAGCTCTTGTCACAAGCACTAGTTATACATCACTCTCTTCATGGGTTCAGCTGGGGAAGGATAATAAACTGACTACAGAGTGAGTGAAAGACTTGGTGAGCAAAGGACACCTGTGCTGAGAGGCAAACTGGTGATAAAAGTATGCAAAAATTACTAAAGGCATACAATTAAGGAGTATGAAACTCCGGCAATTGATAAGTATTTCTAGTAACATTAAAAAATAAGCTGTGGTTACACACAGTGTTTGACAAAGATCATCATTAGCTAATGCCTAATGCACTTAATGTACAACAGTAGTACAGCATTTCTTACCACATAATTTATTTTGGCTAACTCCAAACATGACATGTAGAAAACGTGGGCAATATGTACATGTACATGTGAACACCAGTTGATGTTAGATGGGCATGAAGCCCAGTAACAGCCATATGGAAAAAGTCTCATACTGTTCTGTCCTGTGTTAGAGTGGCCAACCGCTTCATAATGTTAATGTTTTTATTTATTTATTTTGTGTATCTTCCATGAACATAACCAGGTGACCTATCATTTGCAAGCAAAATATGTTGTGAATCAGTTGTATTCTACAATAACAATTGATTTAAAAATAGGGGATTATATATGGACACAGACTCATTTCTTAACCTCAAAGTCCTAAACAGTATTTATGTAGTATTTACTGTCACAATAGATTGCTCTAAAATTAAAATGGGATACATATTATTCTACTTGTGCTATTGTGTTGGTCGGTGGGTAGAATTGGAAACATCAAACATAAAGAGGATTTTAATTCTGGTTAGCAGGCAAATGTATGGAATTAGCAAATGTTGTAGTAAAATGAGTCTAATTAAATCTGGATTTATATATTTAAGGATTCTGTGTAACAATAAAGACAAAGAGCAGGGATTCTAATGTTCATATATATACATATATGTAATATCCATTCAGGATTGCTTTGTGGGGCAGGCACACTTACATTTGCAAAGCACAGTGTGAGCGTAATTAAGAGAGAGAGCAGGGGAAAGGGATAAACTTCACATGACTGCATTCATGTTTGTGTGTGGCCCACGAGGTCAGAGCTCCAGAGTGAATGTTGCATAACAGATTCACGTTGAAAGCTTAAGGATTCAGGAGGGTGCAAGCGTCATTTCCTGCTTTATCTACCTGCCTAGTGGCGTGGCTGACAGCGCTGTTTAACATCGCCTTGAGCCACTCTAGCGACATGTGTCCAAAGCAAGTCCGATCAACATCCTCCTCTCACAGGCACATCAATGGTGACAAGACACCAAGGGCACAGCGTGGTGATTACACACCACAGGTGACAGTCTAAAAGGCCCAGATCGATGATAGGCTACTTCTTTTATGCTGCAAAGTGCAGGCGACACAAGAAAACAATTTGAATAAACACACTGTCTTGAAATTAATGACTTATTGTGAGTCTTAAAATAAGTTTTTCTAACAGTGATTGATAGTGGTACTGAACCCTTGGGGAAAAGTGACAAACTATGGGAGCAATTATTTTGTACACTATGTTAGGTGTGAAGACTAAAAGAGAGAAGTAAGGGTTGCTGAATGAGTCACAAATGCTGTAACCATCTGTCTGCTTGTGCGTTTGCATGAGCGTCCATGTCTGCGCCCGAGCGTGCGCTCCTGTGTGTCTGTGCGCGTGCACGTGTGTGTGTGCCGTCTGTGTTTTCTCGTAGCTTACCTCCACAATATCAGAGTTGGTCCTGCTCTCATGGGGCTCATTGTACTCAGTGTATTTAAGCAGGACCTTGTCCATGTCTGTGCTGGCATACTGGAACAGCTTGTTGGTGCTGTTGAAGATGATCAGGGCAATCTCACAGTCACACAGCACGCTCAGCTCATACGCCTTCTTCATCAGGCCAAACTTTCTCTTTGTAAATGTCACCTGAGTGAAAGGAGAGAAGAAGGGAGAAGAGGGATTTGTGTTTAGTTTACTTTTGTGGCACACTTACAATCAAACTAGGCTGTTTTATCTGACTTGTATTAAGAATTTGATTATGACAAAAAAAAAAAATCCCCCACCCTCAACCGCTTCGCTTGCAATGAGAGAATAAATAGGAATTTGACACCGCAACTTTCCTCTTTAAAAATTTTGAGTTTTCAGGGAAATGGCATTAAAGGAAAGTGAAGTCTGCTAATGGTTTAACACCCACTGACTGTAACAGTCTATCCACTATACCAGGAAAAAGGAAAAAAAGAAGCTGGGCTTGCATTTAAGGAACTGAAAATACTCTGTCTCAGTCAGATAACGGTAAAGAAGGTCAGTTATTGCTTGTACATCAAAGCACACAGAGTCTCATCCTGGAACATATGTCAAGTTAAATTGTCTTTTTTTCAGATGGTCCGAATGTGTGCTTCTGCACAAAAGAAACACACACTATTTTCATCTAAAAATGAGCTGAGATTAACCGTTTTCCATGTAGCGACATTAACACTAGCTCGGTTATTGTCTTGCCCAATTAACCGAGTCTCATAGCAAATAACAAGCAGTGATATAAATAACAGATAGCTTCCTCGACCATACTTAAAGCACTTAGTCAGCGCACAGATCGTGATAACGCGCTTAACTTGAACCACAAAAAGTGTCTCTTTCCCCTCTCTCTTACTGTTCCTTCATATATATATATATATCTGTGTGTGTATGTGTGTGAAGCCCAAGACAAGTACCTTTAGTAATACAGGCACACAAGGACCAACACTGTCAAAATAGAACAGCCTTATTCCTCTATTGTTTGAATCAAAACTAGAACAGTGAAAGTGAGTTAATGCCAGTGAGCTGCACCTGGTTTCTTTTCCAAGCCATGTGTGCGCACTCTTTAGTTGAATGGGAAAAAAAGAGAAAATGCTCCACTGCCAGCTTGCCTCTCTTAACACAGCATCATGTTTCTTTCCTCCCCTTTTTTTTAATAGAACTGTCTCTTGTGTTCCTCTGTGACTGTGTGTATTATTTACATTGGAGACTTGTATTGACAAAGTTTTTTTTGTTTTTTTTTTAATAAAGAATAAATTCTGCCAGAGCTATGCCCAGCTGGTAACTAACAATCTCAGTTTGTTGATTAACTGCATTTTTGCCCATTCTACTCACTTAAGTGGGCCAAAGATACCAGATGAATTCAGAACAAATACAAGCTCAGAATACAGTTATAAGGCCCTTATAAAGAAAGCCTTGCTTGTGATAGATCCTGAATAGATTTTTTTGGCATTTACCCATCATGCCTTGCCCTTCACATTTTCTTTTTACAACTGAAAGAGGAGATAGGCTTGAATAGATATTGATAGATAGTTTTGAATTTCTTGAAACAATATCTCCCAGGATGCACCAGGGGAACGGAACATCAAACCATCCCTAACCTCCACCCTGACTTTCTCTTGCTCTGCCTTTCTACCAGGACTGGACCGTCTTATCCTGGACCTTGTCGCTGCCACCCCATTACCCCACCCCACCCCATCTTAAAGTTTTCCACTGATGTCACCGCCTCATGCCAAACTATCTCGTCAGACAACAGAGGCTGAAACCAAAGACACAGACATGCGGCGTGCTACCTCCTTACAAAGCACTGTGTCAGGTTCTATACCTCGGTACACACACGTGTGACTCACTGACGAAATGTGTAGAAAAACGCTCCCCTGGGCTCTAAATACCATGCTGACATTTATACAGGCATGCTGAAAAGTGACAAAAAAAACAAAAAAACAAGCCTCACTTTTATAGTCTAAGATCAAATGGCATCTTGTGACAATAGGATTAATTGTCATATTCAAATCACTCTGCGCTCTTTATTCACAACTGAAAAGTGAGCACCCCAAAAGAGGGTCTGCAAGCCCTACAAGAGTGAGGCTGAATTACAAGTTGTGCAGGTAAATAAGATGACAGGACTGCAGAACATAAGGTCAAGGCGTGCTTTTCAGGGACAGGACAAGCAGAGTGTTGTCTTCCCTTGGTGTTTTGATGCATGGGGCACCGGGGGCAGACGCAGGACACAGCTAGCTGGCGGCCAAGCTCCGTTATCAGCCACTCACTCAGTCACTCACTCTGCTGGGGCCATTAATGTTTCAAAAAAAAAAAAAAAAGTGCAGATGGGACGCACAGTTGGAAGGGGTGTGGGTCTCAGAGGTCCAGATCAGCCGGTCTCAAAGGTGAGGACTGCCGCGAGCTTCACCGCACTCATACAAATCCTTCAATGTACTTTTCAGAGACACGCATTCTCGGCTTCTCAGCTCAAAATGCAGAAAACAAAGAGCGGAATTCAATCAAAGTTGTCTTTAGCCTCATGCTTTAGATGAGGAACTGCGTGCAGAAGCATTTCGCACATATTATAATTTACACATAGTCTGGCTTCAACAGCACCACAGGGAAGAGAATGGGTGCGATTATGAAAAGTTTTAACTGACCAAACTATAACACCTACATAAATATCACATCACACCCCCCCGCGCCTTATCTCAACCTGACACGTACAACATGCTACCTCTAAAACACATACTACTACGCTGTGTGCATACATCCACGAATATAAGACAAATGCACGCAAGTAAACAGAGTGAATGCTTAAAGTCCGCAAAGATCTTACAAGGCATGGAGGACATGCTGATTTGCACCGTATCAATGCAGGTTTTGAAGCTCAATAGTTGACTTTTCAAGATAACTCTATTGTGACTTCCTGGCATGATATGATGTCATCTTGCAATACTTTTAGCCCATCAACGTCCAATTTGCTTATGTCACCTCCAGTCTTTCCTGTGCAGGCTTAAAACATCTCACTAGGCCCAAACAGAAGCGGTTAACAGGTACTATGAACCTGTTTTCCAAGTACTTAAAACTAAATCCATGTGAGGTGTCATTGGTTTACAGTCTTTTGAAGAAACTTGATAAAAGATGAAGTTTTGCAATATTTAAACACTTACATGCTATATTCGTAACCAAAGATCAGGACAATAAGCTTAATTTGTAACCCAAACACTAATGTACCTTACCTTGTGTTACTATTTCTAAGTTTGTATGGACTGAACAAATCATCACTTTAAAAAAAAAATCATAAACATTTACATTTGCTATACATGCAAATGGATGGATCTGAAATCTGATACATTTCTTTTACTCAATGAGTCCTCTGTCTTTGTTGTTAAAACACAAAACATTTTGTAAACCACCCATATGTCAGTGTGGGTGTAATCTTTGTTTCCTTGGTCAGTGGGTGCTGTTAGTCACATCACTATGTTAATAACAGAGAGAATGACATTACAGTGCCGTGCATGCTGGTAAAAGGGAACAGTGCGAGTATGTGAGTGTGAACCCAACTGTGTCTTTTCACAGTATATTGGTAACGAGAGTGTGAAACCTATCTTCACACACATAAAAGCACACATACAAGTACGCAGGAAAAATGCGTTGACTATTTTTGGTCATCGTTGAAGGTAAAGACCTAAACCAATTGGAATGGGACACATTACTTTACAGATGTCTTGGCATGCTAGTCTAACCATATTCAAATTCTAACCCTGACACATAAATTCTTCCCATAAAATATGCAAAAAACGAGTTTATCAGAACTCAAATCTCAGTGATGTCTCAACGTGATGCTTTCTGATTTTCATTCTTCAATAAAAAAAAAAGAAAAAGACAGAATTAGGAAGTCTGGCCTGAACCTTGCAAAGGTTGAATGAATGCATGTGCAGGGGAACCTCGCAAGTATCAGAAAGTCCAAATGTTACTTCAACAAGCTTAAGCTCCTAAGAGATTACTCAGTTATAGAAGAGATCTCGGCAACGACTACCTTCAAAAGACCCTGTGAAGGACACTAAATCATCCCCACACTTCCACAGCATCTACAAACAATTATTAAGTACTACTCTGGGCATTTATTTACATGAACTAAACTATTCGTAAACTGTACACTCGCTGCAACACACATCTTATTCACTCACCCCTATCCTCCTCCACAAACCCATCCCAGGAGAGCTTTAGACTAATGCACACACACAAACAGACAACCCAGCAACCACTCAGCTGCGTTACCATTAGCTGCCCTGTTAAAGTCTCTCTTTTGTAAATTTTTATTGAACAAATTTGAGTTAATTTGTTTTTGTTTTTCTTTCTTTTTTTTTTCTGTCGGCTTGTGAGTTGGTGTGCTATCACCAGAAAATGACTGGTGAAAAAGAAACAAAAAAAAAAAAGTAATTCAAACAAATGTATAGAAAATTTAATAATTTCTTCTCCACTTGCTGCATTTGATCTGGCTCACATGGAGAGAAACACCCAGGAAAAGCAGAGGGACACAGAGAAAGGAGGGGAGAGAGGCTGAATCTCTGCCACATGGGTGAGAGAAAGACGAGGGGAAAGACGGAGGAGAAAAGAGGGGGCGGACGCACAGGAAGCACATTTGTATGCATTTCCTCTCATAACAGGAAGAGGCCAGTGGCTTCCCCTTCACAATGGCTTCGCTTCTGCTTCCCACCTCCTGCCTGCTTCCCTGGGGGAGGAGGAGGCGAAGGAAGAGGAGGAGTGGGGAGACAGGCACCAAAAACTGCTGGTTAGCAAACCAAACATGGCCATGTGAAGACACACACATGCACACACACACACATAGATGTCAGTCACCTATGGAGCAGCGAGATTTGACTTGAAACAAACACTTATCCCATTGTCAGGGGCCGAGCAGGAAGACACGAACTTACGCAAAAGGAATAAGAGGAGCCGAAGACCTTGGCTTGAACTTTGCCTCACAGCCAAGACGCTGTTAAGACAGGCATTACGACAAAAGAGGCTTTGTCCCACCTCTAATATATGCCGTGCTCTTCTCTCTCCTCAAAAACCCCACTCGTCATCCTATCACAGGGTGCACTGTACACCGAAGAGCGGGAGAGAGTGTGGTCCAAACGTTTTGTATCTTAATCCCACGTTAGTTAAAAAATTGCGTGTGAAAATTAATGGTGATAGCTTAATAATGGCAGGTACAACCATAGATGTCTTCAAGTCCACGCCAGTTTAGATTGTTTTTCTTAGCCAAGCAAGTAATTACATCTCAGCATGTTCTTGTTTATGCTGAAAAACCGCAACTGGAAAAGGATATACCCGCTGACTAAAAAAAGGGGATGTCACATTTGCAAGGCCCAAGTTAGTGGTCAGAAAGACAAAAATAACTTTGCTGTCATCCATTGGAAAGGGTATAAACTGTCAGTGTGGCACTGAGGCCGAGGCTGTATACTTTATGCAAGGGATGCTATTTTTACTTTTAGCAGATTTTCGCAATAGGAAAATAAGTAAAAACAGGGAACTAATTGGTTTAAACTCATTTCACTTTATCTACATGTGTGTCTGATTGTTCCGGTAATCAGTTCGGAAGAAAACCACATTACCCCATTTTTTATTTTTTATTTTTATTAATAAATGAGAACATTTTGGTGAGAGTGCAAATGATCTGCAGATTACGAGCTCATCTGAAAGTTATAGATGAAAAAAAAATGAATAAAACCAAGGCCAAATAAAAAGGCTGGTGTCATTAGCAACAAACTTTTTATGGTATGCCCTCTATTTTTAATTTTTTTTACATATCCAGCAAAATATGCTTTCATTAATACACAGATTTCTTTTAATAGCTCAAAAAGGGATGAATTCCAGAGCACACAAAGGAAAGGAACTATCGAAAGCTATAACATTGATGCTTTGTAGTGGGGAGAGTGGTTAGAGTGAAGTGACGAACTGGCGGATGAGACAAAAAAAAAAATGAGCGGAAAAAATGGGGGAAACAAAGTGAAGGTGAGAGCTTAGCGAGCCCACAGGTTAGCTGAACACACGATAGAAAGGAGCGCCACTCGGTGTGGTAAACGAACGAGATGGTAGAAGGTGGGAAACAGGGAATTAGAGGAGGGGTGCAGGGGTGAGGAGCTACCCTGTGGGCCTCATTATTTTCCTGCTGTTAATGTCACTCGCACATTTTCTCACCCTGGTACTGTTGATTGGAGGGAAGAACGCTTTGTCGTAGAAACAAAAAGACCCTCTTACTACAGCGACAGCGGTGCAGTTAACGTGGCTCTCTTCACCAGAGAGATTTTTTTTTTAAAAAAACACACCAAAAAACAAAGTCACAGCATTTTTAAAGCTTCTTTTGGCCGAGTGTGTGCTGGTATGGCTGTTGTTTGGGGGAGTTGGGAGATCCTCGTGTTTTACTTCCTGTCACTGATGACCTGATACATGTTTAACCTTTGGCCTCGGGTCCCTTCCCCCATGAAACCCATATGTCCGACACAAAGACGCACACACACAAACACAATGATTCACACAAACAAGTCATCCTAAATTAAGCCCACTGAGCAGACTGGCTGGAGAGGTAACACTAATTAGAGCCAATTGCAACAAATTAGTCGATGCACAACACGGGCTCCAGAGAGATAGATGTGTTTTTAGATGTGTACATGTGCATACACATATGCGTTTGTCACTGCTGCGTTAACAAAGGCTCCAAATGAACCGTCTAAGGTGTGTGCTACGATCGGTCTACGCCCATGGTGTCGACGCGTGCGGGCGCGTGCGCACACCTGTACGTTTAACTTGTGTGCGCCTGTCCATCTGTGCACGTTTGCAAGCTGGCTCAAGAGTCTGCTCTTTGTGAACAGCCCATGAGTTTATGACACAGGGGGCTCTTTCATGTGCCCGAGGCTAGGAGAGGGTCTGAGTGGTCGGGCGGCTTGGAGCCAGGGCTCACACACTGCTGCCCACTGTCCAGCACTCCGGGCAGCCAGTCAACGCCAGGGAGGCCTGGCCCCTCTGCCACTGCTCTTGGGAAGTGTTTCGGGGCCTGGAGGTGGCAGCCCAAAGTGGCCGCCCAGAGAGAGCCAGGCCCTGTGCCCAATATGATGGTGCAGCTGCATGGAGGGCAGGGGTGAGGAGGCACTAAAGCCCTGTAGGTGGAAAGGTAGCGTTGACAGCTACACAGAGTGGTGCCACTCCAAAGAGGGCTGCGTTAGAAAGAGTGTCATAACCAAGGAAATGTTACAGTCGCTCTATATATTGTATTGAAGGACAATGCAGGAATTGCACCATATCCTGTTTTGTTTTTTATGCAACTCCCAAAACTTTTGGAAATGAATATTATGGAAAATAACAATATATTTTATTTTATAACAATATTCAAACAAGATCGTAACCTGCTAAGGCTGTAGAAGGGCTTTCAGAAACACGTAAAACACTGAAAGTATGTGAAGAATGTGAGGTCAAAAGCAACACTGCAAAAAGTCCTCTGGTGTTTATTTGGCTCAGGCTCTGGGACATTTCCTCAAAAAGGAAGTGAAAATATGTAAAGCTTGAGCTTCTGGTTTTTTTTCTTTAAAAAAGAAAATTTAAGTTTCTGTGTCTGTCTCCGTCCCTGTCTTGTGATATCCGCCTCTTCAAAACACGGTGATGTCATTTTTATTTTAGGCTGTAGGTTTTATGACATTATGCTCCACAGAACATGTGGTGCTTTCCACATGACTCGATGATATAATATCAGGAGGAATCGAAATCGCTTAAAAGCAACAATGAGTACATAATATCAACGAGCACTCTATGGTTTTAAGGATCAAAACAACAAAATCCTGCGATATATTGATTTTCTTTTCCCAATGAACCCTTTCTCTCTCCTCAGTCTCTTCTCCTGCCTCCTTCTCCTCTCCCTGTAAGTGAAGCCCGGATATCTCAGGCATCGATTTCCCTCAGGTGTCCTTCCTGTCTCCCTCTTTCTCTCCTTTTCCTCAGGAGTCGAAGAGCCCGGGCCCATTCTTAGGTGGGATAAGAGAGGAGGGCTGAGATAACAGCAAGGAGGAAGTGTGGGTGCTGCTGAAACACGATAGTTTTAGTCCTCATCTAAAACTCGGTGACCTCTTCCTTGCTCTTTCTTTGTTTCTCTGCCTGTCTGTCCGTCTGGCTCTCTCAATAACAAACAAAGATATACCATCTCACATCCTCCATACTTTTCAAAAACTGTCTCTATACATGACTCTTGGTTACACTCTTTCTTTTTATGCTGCATCTGTGATTCTGAGAAACAACATTTCTGATGTGACCTTCTTCGAGTCCAGCACGCAAACTTTCTTACACACTTCCTATTATCTTCTTGTTTCTTGCAAACACACTTGAGCTTAGTCACGACAAGGGCCAACATCTACTTCAATTACTCCCCCGGCACACTCCAATCAATTCACCGAGCCACATATGACTGTTCGAAAAAAGCACATTGTGAAATGGCTCAGAAATACTATTGAGAATGTCACGCGGTGTAGAAGTCTCAAGCAGCATTGAAACGGATTGTGTTCAGAACTATGTGTGTGCTGGTGTGTGTGTGTTTGACCTGTGATCCGGGGGCCACATTAGCAACGTATGGATCCAATTGGGCTGCCAGGAAGCTGACAAAGTGTCAGTGGTCAGCTATGCCACAGGAAGTGATCGATTGTGGGCCTCAAGGGCAGTGAGAGAGCTCTGTCTCCTGCCTGAGACAGTAGTGTCCACAATTTATTATCCCAAGTCTCAAGTGATGCCAGCTGTCGTTAGGAGGATTCTTTGACTCTTAACATTGGTTGTTGACATTTTGTTTTAAATTAATGTGTATTATTCTAGGCAGAGGAAAGCTACAGCACTTCGACTGTTACTGATTTAGCTCGAGAAAAATAGCATTTCAGTGTTTGCGTCCCAGTGTGTCATTTCAGACCATCCCGAACCCTCTGTTTGGTTGTTTGTTTATATTTTCCTCCACCCTGCCTCACTGGTGGTACCACCCTCTGCCCGGTAATATTCCACTGGCAGGGAGCTAAACAGGGTGGCATGGTGTGAGGGCTTGGGTGTGTGAAGGGTGCTTCAGTTGAGCGTAGGCTGCACCCCTCAGACTTCTCTGCGATATGCAGAATGTGCTTTAAAAATCCCAACAGTTTTAAAGCAAAATCCATTTTAGGAAACACTGTACACTCCTCGTGTCCTCACACTGGATTGTTAGATTGAAGGGAAACAAACATTGCTATTCTAAGCCGATGGAACTCCTCCACCAAAAGCAATATCTGTACTTTCCCTGCAAGGACTGCTCTGTCTCCCAGCTCGCATATTGCCCAGACTCCCAGAAACCTTCATTGTTAAGAGCTATATGGGGTGTAGGGTGTTTCTCCTTCCTCCCTCCTCCACCCTTTTCTCCCCCATCCTCATACTCATCCATCCTCCCATCCCCCCGGGACTTACCTGTCTGTTGCGTTCATCCATAATCCGCGTGATCTGAATCTTTTTCCTCCCCATCGTCCCCGTCTCTTTCTTTCTCTCCTCTTTCTAAAGAACTTCAAGCTTTCTTCTCTCTTCTCTTTCTTCTTCTCTTCTCTCTCTCCCGTTTCTCTTCACGTTTCCGCTCTTCCTTTGCTTTGTCTTTTCTTCTTTTTTTTCCTGCTTTCTATTTGTTTCAATCAACTCAAAGATTCCAGCATCTGTACCTGCAAGACAGAAGGGAGGGGTCGGGGAGAATAAGCATTAAATGAAATGAAATATGGCAAAATACTGAGAGGGAAAAAAAAATAATAAAAGTGGCATCGTGGCAGCCACAAGGGAGGGTGAAGAAAGACAAAGAATCTGTCAACAATGTTGTGAGAACCGCTGTGTTTTTCACTGTCGATATCATGCAAATCAGTTTTTGCATTTTTTTTTCTTCCTAGGCACCGACTATGAGAGGAGACAGCACTGTCAGGATCTCGCCTCGTTCACAGAGAGTTTGACAGTGTTTTGGAAGTGCCGCTAACTTAAACGCTCTAATCACCAACACTGTAACATTACCTCCACACTGAGAAATACATTTTGTTTCTTCCCATGAAACTGCACTGTATTGACAGTGGAGCTGCCAGCCGCGACTTTTTTCTACTCTATCTGCAGCTCATCTCCAAAATGGCAGATGCGATATGCTAGGATAGTATACAGATGTAAAAAACGAGGACCGAAGAGTGTTGCCATGTTCTGGTAAAACAAAGCCTTTGTAAAAATAAGTAAAATGTGGCAACATAACAGTTTGATACACAATGGTTTCTTGGAGAGAAAAAAAACCTTGCATGTCCGGAAGATATCGGAGTAGCCAATAAACGCGTGCACAGTTTAATGTGTGTTCCAGAGGTGCAGGCCAGCAGCTGAAGCGCCGGACTGAATGGGCGGAAGAGCAGAGTTGCGCTCCGAAAAGTTTGCATGACTGAGCGACTGTGTGTGTGTGTACACGTGTGCATGTACATCTGTGTGTGTGCGTGCGCATAACTGTGTGCTCTTGTGTGAGCTTGGCTAAGCCAGAGCTCCAGTGCATCTCTCCAGAGTGCTAAAGTAGGCCAACCCAATCTATCTCAGGGAGGAGCAGAAGAACTGTTGTTGTGTTTTCTTTTGACAGTAGAGGTGATAACGTCCCTCGTTATGCAAATGAGCATCCCATTATTTAAGCTCAGTGCAATGCAGGGGAGCTGTCAACGCCGTCACATGAAAAAAAAAAAAAAATCCTCCATCTACCCTGCCTTTTTTTCTCTACTTTCCCCTTCTTCTCTCTTCTCTCCTTTCTGAACCAGATTTCCGGCACCTGGCAGCACAAGCATCAGACATTGATGTGGAAGACGACACCGCTTCACCAAAAGACATGTCAGTCTCAGTCTCTCTCTCTATCATTCTCTCTCTCTCTCCTTTTTCTCAAACACCCTTGCTCTTTTCCTCACTCTCTCATATTCTCTCCTTTGCGCACTCCTGCACACATACCTGCACATTGTAATGCACTTCCTTTCCTTTTTTTTTTTTTTCCCTCCTGCTAACCTGAATCCATGTATTTATTGAGTAACATGCACAAGAAAGATCTGAACCCCTCAGGTGAATGCAGCACATTGCTATGCACTTGACCTTTTTGTGCTAGAGAGTAGGACATTGATAATGAAAACTCATAATAGAGACATCCAGGGATGCAGTGGCTCTTAATGACAGACCAAGGCCTGTAGCGCAAGCAAGGCTGTAGCTATCTTTTCCATTTGCAGCATGAAATGCAGGCTCTGTGCTTTATTCACGACTCAAAATTTAGAATCCTGCATTATAATTGAGGCCTTCTCAGTGTATGTATGCGAAATTTAGTAAGTATATTACATTGTATTAAAGAAACAGCATTGCATTGATTTTTATGGATTTTATAAGATTGCCTGCCAAAAATGTCCATCACACAAAAACTGAAAAAAGTGAGACAATACAGTCTCAACAATAATGAAATGCATGACAAAAAACTTCCTGAGATGATGGTTTGGAATACACCCACTCATGGAAGAACTGAGATACGAACATAAATGCGTCATTTGGCAGTTAGGACAACAGCCGGACTGCACCATCATAATAATAACAAGATCTAAAATAACTCTGTGGCAGCTCTGAAGAGGCTATCCAAAACATTTTAGCATTGCTCTGTGCAAACACACCCATCCGTAGACAGACACACAAAGAGCTGCCCTGTGGAAGAAAACAAAAAAGGATGTTGTCAGACAAACTAGGATTACAAGCCAACACTAAGGCGCTTGGCACAAGACAGCCAGACAAGGATATCAATCAAGCCAGCGTACCTCAATCACAGGCTGACAGCATCATCCCCTCCCAGTCTTTGTACTCAACACTACCCAGTCCGGGCATCGCTCCAAACAAGGAGGCGTTACCTTCATGATCCCTGCCTCCTGGCCTGCACCTCCTCCGTGTTCCTCCCACAGCACGCTGAGCAGAGTTGAACCTCTCAATGTCAACACCCGCTGGGGCAACACCTTAGGCCTTACGTAACATTACCACTAAGATTAAGCTCGTGTCCTGAACATTTAATCCCCGCTTTTGGCTCTGAGCACCAGCCAACGCTCCCTGAGGTGAAGCTCTGCTGCTGCTTACCCCCATGTTGGTGCCTCTTAACTTCACCCAGCCTCCTTCCCCATCCCATCTTTTTCCTGCTTCCTTTACCTCCTCCTACACAACAACAACAACAACTCAAGTTGCCCCCCCCACTTCCCCTCCCCACTCCTGCCACCACCCCTCACTTTTCCTCACACCCACCCCCGTCCCTTATGGGTGCCAGGCAGCTCCTGGGTAAAAAAAACAAAAAACAAAACAAAAAAAAGAACAAGTGCCCACTTCCCCATTGCGTTCCCTTCCCCAGCGCTGGAGAGATCATCGGTTAACTTAACAGATTAGCAGTGAATCACTAAATCCAATTTAGCCTCGTGACGCCAAGACAGTGAAGTGGAGGGGAAAGCAGGAAATAAGCACTGCTTAGTGAACGTGGTCAAGTGGCACAGCACAGTTGTCCTTGGCAGGAATGTCTTGCAAGGCAGCGACACTGACATCTGACCTTGACAGGGCAAAGAGGATGAGAAAGAAACAAAACAAAAAAATGAAGACACATGGTGCAAGACAGCAGAAAAAAAAAACCAACCTAGCAAACTTGCACATTAAGCCAATTTACTAATCCCGAAGCAGGCAAATAGGGAATGAATCTGTGGGAGATGAAGAATAAACAAAAGAGCTCCGTTATACTCTGTAGACTTGTTGACTAGCGGTATGCCTGTATTCACACTAATGTGTGGTAACTGGAAGGAGGCCGGGGTGGGCAAATGCTAAGGTCAGAGGGCACGCCGGCACCGAGCGTGCTGAAGGACGACGGTTATGCCTCTGCCGGTTTTATCGTATCTTCGAGCTTTAAAGGTGACAATAAAAAGAGAAGAAGAGCGCTGGGAGAAAAACAGAGAAATGGAGAGAAGCATAAAGAGGGATCTTTTGAACAGGCACCAGGCCTCTCCAGGGGGAGGGGAAGAGCTGTGCCCACGACCCTCCCATCTGTTAAGCAGACGGATGGAGAGAGAGAGAGAGAGGGAGAGAGCCAGAGAGGGAGATATGAAGGTTGGGGGAGGATGGGAGAGATGGAGAGAGAGGAGCAATTCAGCACATAGATCTAATGAGCATTTTCTCTCTGTGTCTCAGAAGTGTAGCTGAGAGGACAATGAGAACATATACACTCAGTGCACCACAAGGCTTGATTCTAGGTCGCCTCTCCCAAGTGTTTAGTCACTAAAAACTAATATACAGCACATGGCACTTTTTCACATTCTAATAGACGTCTGTAGGGTGCTTGTTAATGTGGCTTTGTTATTGAGGACATACACTGAAGATGACTTCTTTGAATCAGGGGGCAACAAAAAACAGGAACTTTACTTTAACTCATGCTCAGGGCTAATTCATCATTTTGAAAGACAGTTTCAGTTTGTGTTTTTTTTCCCCCTTTTTCTGTGAATGAGGTGGATGGACGTGGCAATAAATAAGGAGAAATGAACACACGATCCACTTCCAAGAACTAAAGTTGTGCACAACCATCTGTTGAGATTATTTCTGCATTCAGAGAATTTCTGTGGGAAACGTAAAAACAAAACTGGGGCAACTGTAAATGAACTGTGTGCACAAGTGCAATGCCAGTGTCCTCCGTCCCTCATGGGAAATGTGGTTGTGAGAATTTGAAATAACATCTTACACTGCAGTAAGTAAACCTTTTAGGAGGTGTATGGTACATTTAAATAAACGCTCTCGTTTTTAAATAAACTCCCATTTCCTGGAAGACGAGGATAGAAAAAAAAATGTTTTAATACCATTTTACACAAAACAATCTCAACGTCAGTACACACTCGCGGTGCTCGATTTGTACGCGAGTTTTTCTGTTATGTAGGAAACTCTTTTTTTTGGCTCAGAAACTGTTTTCATTTTTTCAGTGTAGATTTTTCGGAGGTTTCTTTCTTGTGTTTTTGCTGCAGCTATGTGCATGTTTGCATGTTAAATGTGCACTTTGTGCATTTGTACTTTTGATTTGGAAATAGCAGCAGACAACACTTTATCTTCTGTAAGGCGAGAAGAAGGCATAACAGCAGCAGAAATGAGAGGCGGGGAAGAATCAAGCAAAGGAGCAAGTTGATGGCTAGGCAGGATGGAAAAAAAATGTGTATCAGGTCTCATTGTGCCTCTAATGTCATTACAGGCAGTGACTCCTCTATGTGGCACGCCACACTCCCCATCTGTCAGAGCAAGATAGGCAGGGTGACGAATGGCTATCACTGCCACCCCCCCTCCCTCCCTCCAGAGTCTGTATCTTTTTTTGAGTGAAGGGGGAGGCGAGTGACCTAAACCTGGGCGGTAGCCCACACGTAGGTGGGCCTCTATGGTTTTGAATCTCAGCAGATATTAGGGCTAATTTAACATGTTAGCAGCTAAAGAGATTAGCAACATGTACATCTGGGGATTAGAGTGATAGCGGTGGATCATCTTATAATGTGTTCATTCCTTTTTTTCTTCTTCTTTTTTTTTTCCCAGTGAGCATTCGAGCTAAACTTGAATCTGAGAGGCTGCTGTGTAAGTGTGCACGTATATGTGTGTTGGAGGATATGTCTTCACCTGTCTCTCTCTATTAGATCATGGTTTAGTTGTATCATTACCGAGACAGGGACGCTTTCTCATGTATTCTATTTTCAATCTCTAGGTGCCTTAGAACTGAGACACCCGTCTATTGATGAGGAGCAAAGTGAGCCACTAGTCTCTGATTGGCACAAGTTTTAGACACTCTCCCAGCAACTTATAGTGTGAGAGACATTATAGAACAAAGTAAATAAATATTTATAAATATATTTTAATAAGTCCTCAAGGTGACGTCTCAATTCCTTACCAACCCCACTTTAACTTAAAACCTAATACCTGAATTTCAAACTTCAAACTGATTTTTACAACAGCAGCACTGCCTGGTCTCGAACGACGGAAAGACGGGAAGTAAACACAGATACGCGGGGAGGGGGAAGGATGTGACATCAGCAGACATAGACAATCAAAGGTGCTGAAGGTCTTTCCTTCCCCAAATCGCAGGGTAAGAATTAGGGTTCAAAACTCAACTGCTACGCTCCCCTCTCATTTCCAGAGGTCGACAATGAGGACAAATGAACAGAAACCATGTTTTTCTCAATACGAAATACTTCAGGCCTCAGTTACTTCTAGTTCCTCAAAACGTGTCTCTTGGTTTTGTAAGGCTATGACATATTTTGAAGGAGTGTGGGGGCGGGGTAGGGTGAGGGGTTATGCAGGAACTCATGAATCAAAGCAAAAGGCAAAAAAATAAATGTTGAAATCATAACCTTTCTGTGACGCACCAGACGAAAACACTCACTGGTTTCAACATTTTTGAACAAAAGAATTTGTCAGGTTTGTTATGAGTGCATTTTTAGTTGTTCTTGGTTGCACACCCCCCTAAACTTTTTTTTTATTTTTTACTTTTGAACACATCTGAGCATCTTTTGTGATAAATGCATACCTGTGAGGGGAGTGTCAAAATATCCCCATGAAGAAAAGTACCTTGATGCGGTGAACGTCATTCTTCTTCTTTATTCATTCTCTGTTTACTTTGCTGTGGCTTTCATCACAGCAGCAAACTTTGCCAAACATTTTCAAATTAAATTAAGGCATTAGGATTATAAAATAATTTAGAGAGTGAATGTAAATTGGAGGACTAATGCATAAATGATGATGTGTCTGTTTTTCGTGTAAACTACAAGAAAGCTTACAGACATGTTTAATTGTGAAAGCGTTTACGGACGCTCCCACAAGTAATGTGTCTATATAATCACTTTTGCATTTTTCTAAAATTTTAAAGTATCACATTGATATGATGAGTGAATAGAAATGGAGGCGACAGTGTACAGAGGTCTGCCCTTCGTTTGGGCAGCTGTACGTCTCACTCAGCACCAGGAAATGCAGGCCTTGGGCCATCAGAGCTGCAACGCAGATAGGTAGCCATCCGTCAGAGCCAGTACGGAGACAGGTGAGAGCCATCTTTCCATAACCTAATGCTGCCTGCCCCAAGGACAAAATGATTTGACACGATGCGTCAACCCCTCTGTTTGAAAGGAGGCCAAGGGCTGTAAGCAGCAGCTGCTAGGCCAAAGGTAGATGAACAAACAGGCCCACACTAAAGCTAGGTAAAGCTAGCTCGACAACAACAGGGAGATGGACTGGCTGTTGTGGCTCAATTCTCAGCAGCTTTTTGTTTTTTGTGACTGTGACTTACGAACATCAGAGATATATAAATACATTTTGAGGACCGCGGCTCGCCACAAACATACTCTTGAACCAAGCTGGAAAAAATGGTATCAGTGAAAAAAGGAGAAGAGAAGAAAAAGCAGAAGCATAGGCAAGCCACATTTTGGAGAGGCCCCGGAAAGACTGGAGTGAATCACCATTTCGTACATTCAGTCTTTCCGTGGCTCGAGCATAAGAAGTGACAATGGCTGAATTAAAGCATAATGCATAGATAGAAGTTATATATTTAAAAAAAAGAAAGATTAGCTTAAAAGAGGTGACAAAGTACCCGACAGATCAGTGTACAGTGTGAGAGGCTGAAATTAGAGGTATCAAAATGGTTTTGAATATGGAAGTGGTGCTGATTGTGGCGATACACACATCTGATGTTTAAACACAAATAACTTCACTAGGTTTCACTTTATCATCACCACCACAGTTTCTTTCACTTCTTCTTCATCTCTCTCTCCCCCTCTCTCGCCCTTCAGTCAGCATTAACCACTGTCTCAACTCGCATGTTTCCACGTTTACCGAAGGACCCAGGTGCGACCAACTGCTGACACCAAAGGTACAGGAACAGAAAATTAATGCACACACGTGCTTAAATGACCACACTGTCACAGGACAAGGTCTGCGTGCACGGATAAGGAGTTACATGCTTATCTGGATTTAGAAGAATACAAGCAAAACCATGATGAACAATAAGCCAAATGTAACAAAATTGCAGTAGAAACCCTTTAGTGAGCACACCCAGCCCCCCACAGGAACAGCCGGGAGTCATGTCACTAAGAACACAAAGCACTGACATATTCACCCAATTATGTACTCTGCCGAGTATGACAATGTCTCGGGATGTTAGCAATGTTCTCCAGTCGGAGGGGAGGGGAGAAGGGCAGAAACTGTGTGTATGTGTGTTTTGAGTCAAGAGGTTTCAAACTGAAGCTAAGGCCTCATTACTGTAGGGGCTATGCTTACTCCAACCCTGTCTCCTAGGATTGAGGTTTATATATACAAGTAATTTCTAATAGTGAATACATTTTGAAGAAAATTTAGCCCCAATCATAAGAAAGAAATAGTGTCTGTTTGGCTGGACATGTCAGTAAAGATTTGAAAGTTAACCCGGTTCCTTTATTTATCTCAGCCGCAGAATGTAACAGGTCTTTGTCTGAAGCAGGCTTGTTAATGAGACAAACCTTCGTTTCCCTTGACTACGTTAAAGTTACTTCACCAGTCTGTTAGAGGACAGTGACTCATTCTGGATAAAACTCAGAAAAACAGTTGAGTACTTGGCACTCGCTTATCTCTACCAACACAGAGACGGTCATCAACCAAGGGACCTAAAACACTCACACAACAGCTGTAGCTGAACTGTATATGACACAGAGCAGCCAGCTTAATTTTAAACACATCATGCAGCCATTTCAAATTAAAAGTTCTTTTAATAGAAACAACCTATTATTTATTTACTTTGTTTAACTGAGGCTTTTATTGTGAACATGCAACAAGATAAACGTGAGAGACGGCCGGCCAACATTCTGGGTTCGGCCTTTGTTCCTGTCTGCGGCGGTGCCCGCTCAGCAGACACAGAGGCACGGCTTTAAATAGAGCATCCTCTTTTAATTGAGGAAATATTACATTAATAATTTTTTATGTGTATTTTTAGATACTAGCAAAACGTATCGATCTGGTTGAACAGAAAAAATGTCAGCGCCGGTTAGGAGCTCTTGCAGCACTCATAAAAAAATACAGTTCTTGAACAGCTAGATTTAATTCGCTCCACACTGAAAGCGGTAAAAGATTTTGCTCCAATAGGATATAATTTCTAGGGCGACACGAGTTGCTGACTTATAAGATACAGACAACTTCCCATAGCAGTCGCGTGCCCCAACTCTTCACCCCGCACTGTATCAAAGCCACACATCACGGTGAAGACAATCCACTGATGATTTCATCACACCCCCCACCCTTTAGTCTTCCTCTATGCCACAGTATTCTAATCACCCTAATTAAAAGCTTTGTTCATTTAGAAATCTCTGATGACAATTTGTTTCACTCTACCCTACAGCAGTGGTGGCTGTGAAGAGAGGAGAATTAAATTTGATCTTGTGACAGCAATTATTAAATGCTCCCTCCTGGCCTCAATTAAGGCCTTCAGGCTAATGCTAACATGGCTAACCCTCACGCAACTGCAAGGGGCCAAGTGCAGTTTTGTTCACCAACTTCATACTGTCACCCAGTTTGTTTGTGTGTACATATATATATATATATAT
>NW_005187407.1:6852685-6885472 GCF_000239375.1 Pundamilia nyererei
AGCACTTTCCAGTGTCGGTGTTATTTCCTGTAAAAGCACAACAGTGTCACCTGTTTTATGTGTGTATATATATATATATATATGTGTGTGTGTGTGTGTGTGTGTGTGTGTGTGTGTGTGTGCTTCAGTTTGGTAGCTATGGAAATGAGAAGTTGCTTATGGGCTGTTATCTCTTTTGCATTTTGTTGATGGGAAGAGATAAATAGAACAATTTCCCTTTTTGAGGTTGTTGGAACTAAGTCAGCATGTACAGACGGGCAGACCTATGAGGAAGCTGTGGAATTTACTATTTTTCCTTTTCTCGCTTCATCAGCAAATTTAGAGTCCACAACGATACCATTATATAAAACGATTATATTTTTGTCCTCCGCGACGAACAAGCGCCGGAGCTGACGGTACATCGGCACCTCTCCCGTAGCTGCGATGCTCCCAGCAGCGTTACATGTCATGGTCACAGCCTTGCGGAGCTGAAATGGGAGCCACAGCTCCGCTTTGACTCTATGCACAGTGTGTGGGTAATTTGCAGAGAAGTAGAAGGTTGCACACTTCAACAAGCATGTCCTTCATAGATTCGACCTTCTGTTTTTCTTTTTTCTTTTTCTCTTCCTCCGGTCCCTGTGCTCTGCTAGGAAACCAAGTAACCTAGATCATAAAGTAGGGAGAAAAAGAGTGAGTAAGAATGAGAGACAGAGGTAGAAAAAGAGACCGAGAACACGAAACTGCATGACAGACTGGCAGGAGACAGCCACATTATTACACCCTACCACTAACAACACTTAAGAACACACACACAAAAAAAAGAATACAGAACACACTACTTGGATGATGTCATTTTTTTTCTTTCTTTCTTTCTTTTTGTTACCGCAAGCTGATTGTGCTGATTATTGGTGAGCATTGTTTCCCTGTTGATGCTGAGCATCATTAAACAGAGATTGTTCCATTGTAAGTGTTTGTTTAAGCATGGCTGGTTTAATGTTTCCAGGCACTGCCTTTTCACCACAGACACACACACACACACATGCACACACACATGCTGCTCAATGTAAACCTGAGACACAAGCTGTATGTGCCGCATCTATAATTTATGCTACTACTGGGCTTTTGTTTTAAGCCTCGAACGTAAAGACAGCCGTAAACGCAAAAGCGAAACAAAGCACTGAAAATGTGTCCAGTCTCATAAAGAAAAGAAAAACAATACATACATATATATAACGTGTAACGCGCACAACTGCGTAACGCGAGTCTTTTCCACCACACAGCCTGAACTCTTCTGCTCTCACAGAGCGTTACAGTTCCCAGGGGAAGGGTGGTGGCGGTGGGGTGCATGAGGCAAAAGGTTGTATGGAGTGTGGAGGGCGTGTGGCAGCATACGGTACCTACAGATCAGCCTCTGTTTAGGGGAGTGGCCCCACCAAGGCTCGAGCCAGGCCAGACCCAGTCCAAGCCTCTCATTAGTCATCGGCTGGGTGCCGCGCTCCTTTTTGGAGTGGTTAAGGGGGAACTGGTGAGGGTCTGGCTGTTCCACTGTACTCCACTCCCAGCACCATCACAAACCGACCTCATCAAAGTGAGCGCTCGTAATTTGTCACAGAAAGCAGCCAATTAACATATGTTAAGGGAGGAGGGAGGACTAGGAGAAGGGAGGAGAGGGTGAGTGAAAAAAGATAGCGTGTGATTAAAGAGTCTGCACAGCTGCACAACATCAAGATGGCAAAGTGAGGTTTGAAAGAGACCTCAGACCCAGTAATCTGATAAAGCATACTGTTACTTAACCCTCATAAGCAAGAGCAAGAGAGAGGGACAAGGAGAAAGGGGAAGAATGAAATAATAGAGACAAACAAATATTAAATTACTGCTGTGAATCTACAAGCTTTGGCAGAGTGCCTCTGCTCTCAATATGTGGCCGACTGCGAAGGCCGCTCTATCACACAGAGCTGACCACTCCCGCCAAAGCGCCACTGCCGTTTGACCACACTCTATTTTTAGCTCAGCGCTCACCATTGTCTTTGACGTAGCTCACACTTACGCTAGATTCTGCCAGGAATTTTTTTTGTCCTTTTTAACTCTTTGTCTTCCCATGAAACGAAAGCTGTTATTTCATTTATACTTTTTTCTTCTTTTTCTGTCACAAAGTCTCATACCAGTTGCTTACATTCTGACTTGTTTGTTTGCTTTCAAATTCTTGTTCCTCATGGTTGGTTTTAAAACGTGAAGCGCGCCGATATTTATGCATGTGTGAATGCCTGTGTGCGGCTGCATGACTGCGCCTCGGCGAGCGCACGCGCGTTTATGCGTCTGTTGTTGTTGTTGTTGTGGGGATGTCTTGTGAAGTGAGCTGTGTGATATTCTGCCTTGTTGTTGGATACGGTGGCATGCTGAATGCATTAGCAGCGCGCGCTGATGCCATTCTGTGTTCTGTCGTCTTTCAGCCACCTCTGCCTTGTCTCGCTCTCTGCGGCGACTGATCACACGTCTTGACAAGCGAGTTTGGGTCGTCGTCTGCGTCGCCATCTTTTTCTCTACGTGGGCTTCAAGTTTTTTTTGTTTTTTGTCTTTTCGTTTTCCACCGGGGAAAGGAAGAGAAGTGTGGAGTTAGCTTTAAACAAATTTGAATGTTAAGTTGTTGGGGAAATCCCCTGAATAAAAAAAAGACAGAAAACAATTCTTTACTCCTTGTATAGTTACTTGAGAACATTTAATTATAAATTATTTTTTATCATCATCATCTTCATCATTATTATCTCGTTTTTCAATTGAAAATCGGAAATGAAAATGCATAAACGGATGGCAGAAAAGCAGAACAGGCATTCTATATAAATCGTGACTTGCTCCCCCCCTCTCTTCTTTCTCTCTTTTGCACTCTTATCCTTGCCATCGACCATCAGTCGTTATTTATTTATTTTTCCTATTTGGGGAAATAATGGGCTAAAGTGGCGGAGCGGAGGAGCAGAGGAGTGTGGGATGGAGGGACAGTGAACAGAGGGGCAGAGGCGGGTTTGTGTTTTGCTTCGCTGGGCTTGTTTCTTGGTTGGATTTTTCTCCTCTCATCGGCTTCGCGAGCTGGTGGATCAGTGAAGGACCTGGCCGCCTGGAGAAACCACCACCCCCACCCCTCCACCCACTCCCTGCACTCAAATCCCTCTGCTGTGAGCACAGCTGCACCGTTCACATAACCTCGCATGTCCCCCTCCCACCCTACCCCTGCCCCTCACCCCCTTCGCTAATGATAGCAGAGCACGTCCCCTCCGCAAGGCAACAGCTTTTTCCACTTCACGTACATACACACATATTCTGCTGTGCACGCCCTCAAGAGCGCTGGACACATGCATGCACAGACCAACGGGCACGACATGCCCCTTTTTCCTTCTTAAGGTTTTTCCCTTGATTTTTTTTTTCTCATATCATTCAATTCCCCCCACCCTCCACCCCTCCACTCCTTCTCTGCCCTGAGAAAAATCCCCCAGCCTTATGACCCAATGAAGGCCTGAGAACATGCACAAGAAAGCACACACAGATACACACACACACTTAGATGAACCCTTTAACTGCAACTGCCCATTTTTCTCCCTCTGTACAACTTGCCACAGCGAGTGACCTGCATCACAGCTGTGTGTGGGAATCTGAGTAGGAGGGTGTGTTTGTAGGAGGATTGAGTGTGTGAATGTATGTATGAGCACATACCTGGACACGTCAGTGTTCACACCACATATGCTGCGTCTATATTTCTGCATAACTGGCTGGGCTACATGTTCACTATATGTATGTATTATCTGCTGCGGGCCCGCGTGCGTGCACGTAAGCGGCGGAGGAGGGAGGCGAGGGCAGTTCTGGCCTTCTGCAGCACCAACTGTGCATTATCCCAAATAAACAACTCATTACACGTGTATTTAACCAAGGGGAACTGGCGAGTAGTGGAGGCTAATCCCCGTCATCGTTCCCAGCGTTCCTTTTCTGATTAGGCTACAGGGAAGTGGAGCCCAAGAAGGTAGGTTGCTTGGTCGGTGCAGGAGGAGGAAGAGCGAGAGGGTAAGAGAAGAAAGAAAATCATTTAAGTTAACTTCCCACAAGTGCCTTTCTTAGTTATAGTATCCTTTCTCCCTCTCTCTCTCTCTCTGTCTCCTGCTACCCTCTCGCCTTCTCTCCGTTCTTCTCCCTGTGGATTTTGCATTGCTCTTCCTTGTTTTCGACCATCTCTCAGAACTGGGTCATCGACAGATTGTGCGGCACCATTTTGAAGAACATGGGAGGGGAAAAAAAAAAAAAACACGTTCTTGCTGTGAGAACAATCCAAGGTTTCTTTAACAAGTACCCCGCTTATCAAATTAAGCTGTCAAAAGCACATTAATAACAGGCAGCACAATTCTCTTCACAGAGAAAGGGGTGGGGGTGGGGGGGTGGGTGAAAGCGCATTCGGGAAAAAAAAAAGATTTCTCATTCGCTGTGTAAAGAGACAGTCAACCAAGGGCAGTGGAGCTTTTCAAAGATTTCTCCCTCTCTCTTTTTTTGTCCCACTTATAATATGATTATGGGGTCCCTATTATGAGGGGCCAAGATGCAGAGTGTCATTCATTTAAAGGGTGAACAATATCTTGGGTTAGAGTGTAGCAGTGATGACACTCGTGTTTAAAAGAATTACAGATGAAAGAGCATCTCGGGATAATAATGTCGTTTCAAAAGCAAACAATTAGATATGGGCTTGAGGAGCACGATGCCCTGTAAAGAATACCCGAATTAATCAAAAATAAATGTAGTCATCCACCCACAGAAGTGAGACAGTAAAAATGAGTTTGACCCTGGAAAATGTGAATCTTTGAAAACAATAAATGAATGTCAAATGGTAAAATCTAAATAACATCCAGTTTTGCTCCTATAGCTAACCCTATTTATTAAATGCTTTCGTTGCCTTCGCAAATCTGCAGTCGAATGATTCCATAAGAAATTGAGAGTACAATGAGAAGGGAATGAGGATCAGACTCAAAGTTAGGCCCCATAGGCAAGACATAGAAATGAAATCAACAAGACAACTCGGCATTCAGATGACAGATAAGAGAGCAAGCCAGCCAGTGCCCTTCCACACATGAACTAACTGTGGAAAAACCCAGTTCTCACACACTCCCCTTAAAATCTTTACTCTCGACTACATTTGAAAAGAAAAAAAAGGGGGAATTAGCTTGTAGGGTTTCTAATCTGTACGTTACAAAATCTGACAGTGTCAGCTAAGACTTCTCGCACTAAACTGCGAGCCCTTTCTGCGCTTTACTCCAGAGGCTGATTTTCTCACACCCTCATTCTGAGTCCAATCCTGTTTGCACGGGCCCCAGAGGGGCTGCTCTGTCATAGCCTGCAGTGGGCCGGCGGTGGATGGATGTGACGTGGAGGAACTGGGACTCTGCTGTGGGGAGGCTGGAGCCACGGCAGGTATCCCCCGCACTTCCTCAGCTATTTTTAAAACCACGAGTCCGGAGATGGGCCAAAAATAAAACAGAGGCCATTTTGGCCCATGACAATAAAAGCAAATAAAGATCCCTCACTCGCACACGTTAACGCACACGCGCGCGCGAATATGAGAAACACAAAAGTATCCACGCACACCGCCAACAAACAACAACAGATAAGAAGTGAAAAAGGTCTTCACCTGACAATGAAACTATATGTCCTGCTATTGAGCATACACAGATGTGCACATCCGCACATACACAACAGACAAAAGTCAATATCAAGGCTGAGCTATTTCTGTAGAGAGCACTATTTAGGAAGTGCGGGCAAAGTGCCAGTATTCTCCTCAGTATCGTCTGGCTGTCATTGCAGTTATACAAACTCACCTCTTTCCTCTCTCGCCCGCTCCTCACCCTTTCCACCCAACCCCTTGTTCCATTGTCACTGCTCTCTCGCTCTCTCTCTGTGTTGTTCTTATATACACACACACACACACCAAGGTTATTTGTTTTTCCACTGGGTCGAACCACAGTGGCAGGTGAAAGCATCTATTGGCAAGATAAAGAGAGTGGCTGGTGTGAGAGCACAAGGCCTCACTCTGCCCAGCAAACCTTGAAGTGAAGCGCCGGGCTGGAGTTTCAAACAAAGTGCCCCCTCATTCATTATACATGCAACTGCACTGAAAATCTCCTTCCGCAATGCCATCTTCTTCACATCTCTCTCTCTTTCTCTCTCTCTCTCACTTTGCCTCTCCAGGCCTCTCTCTCTCTTTCCCTCTATCTTCTTCCCTCTCTTCTCACATCGGCCCTCTTCGTTTTCTCTCATTTTTTCCAGACAGAGCATCCATAAAGTATGAATAAAATTAATGACATCACGAGCTGCACTTTGGAAGAGCCACTGTAGGAAAAAGCCATACATCACAGTGCAGAAGGAACCGGGCTGAAAAAAGAAGAAGACAGAGAAAGAGAGAGAGAGAAAAGAGTGCGTGAGGTCTACGCTGTTTCACTCTTCACCGCCTCCAGGGCCTTTCCTACTGTGTGCTATAGTGTCTTATTAAGTTTGACTTCAGATGCACATTAGCTGAAAAAGTTTAAACACTTTTATTATTGTTCAGCTTTTTCTGCATTTCTTTGTCCCGCTTTCTCCTTAATTCTTTGGTCAGCTGAGTAAACTACGTTTTCGAAACAGTCCCGTGTTGCACATTATTTCATAGGCTGGCCTTTGGTGTGGGAATGGCACAGATGACAGTGGAAAGAAACACTGGTGTGGGCTTTGGCAGGACACCGGCTGGTTAAGCAGTGTGCTCTGCAGAAAAGGGAGAGCACTGAGAGCATGGATTCTTATTTTTTTTATTTATTCCCCAACTTAGAAAGTGTTAACAGCATTTTCAACGACACAGAGGATCTCCTTATTTTACACAGGTTGTCCAGATTTCTAAAGCTGTGGTGAAAAACAAGCACAAAATTTGAAAAAAGTCTGCGATATTCTTCCTTGGAGCACAAAAAGAGAGACAGACGTATCAGTCGTGCCATCTATTATTGGATATTTACTGTTGCGTTGTTGTATTGGGAAAAAAAAACAGCAACTTCACATAAAAAGCCTGACGGGGTAGAATTCAAGTCCTAATTCCTCTGAATTCGGTGTGAACACAAGATCTGTTATAAATATCCGATCGCGACGTGACGCTCAGCGGCAGCGCGGATGGGGAGCGGTGGCGGCAGCGGCGCGGATTGTGGCAGCCGAGCGAGCAGGGGGTTTCAGATGGATGCGAGCTTGTGTGAGGCCAAGGCACAGAGCTACCTCTGTGCGTCTCACAGGACTCTGTTGCACAATGACTCGGCTATGTTGCAGTTGTGACAAAGATAAATTACAGCGACTGGAAAACATTTCTACATTTTTTTTCCTCACTCTCCCCATCCCTACACCTTCTTTTTTTTTTTTCCTTTTTTCTTTTTTTTTTCTTGGCATTGGGTGGATTCCAAATGCGTCCCACACCAAAGGAATATGGTGAAGGCGGGTGGGGGCATCTCTCTCTGAAATAATATTAGGGCGTAAGAAGTTGCTCCTAACTATTTACGGGTCAGGAGCAGGGTTTAATCAAAGAAAATGCCTTTGGCTGCTACATTTCCATAAACAGACAGGAAACACTTCTCTGACAAACTGGCTTCTAAAAAATCTGTCAGATAAATTCTGGTTTCGCCACGTAACGGTTCAAGTCAGCATTACAGATGTCATGTTTGCGTTACCCCTAAAACTGTCTGCGCTGTGCAGGAAAAGAAGAAGAAAAACTCTCTCAGGATTGAAAGTTGGGTAACTCTTGGGAAGTTAATGTGCCAGTTTATAAGCCTGAAAACTCTCATTTAACTCTCATTTGAACATTTAAGTCTTGATGTTGGAGGCTTTCAACCTAATTGGAATGATCTCATGTTTGGACAAAGAAACCCAAACTCTGCTCTACTCTAAATGTTTCTCTTTGTCTTATCATTCAGACTCCTCTGCTCCTGCACTCCTCCAGCCTTCTCGCCTCCCGGGCCTCTCTCTCTTTCTCTCTCCCTGTCCAAATATTTCAGACAGCAGGCCTCAAGTATGGTGAGGTGTTTTGGGTGTCTCTTTAGGTGGGCTGCAGCTGATGATATGATTGTGCGGTCAGCACTGCCGAGCACAGACCACCCAGCAGGCTGCTGCCGTAATAATGGCCAACAGGCCAGGCAGGAAACAGGAAACAGGATGAAGAAGGGCAGGACATCCTGTTCATCTAGATCACTGTGTTAAACATGACATCACGAACGCATCGACATCTTAACGGAGGGTTACCTGAGCGGAGGCCGAACACTTTGTCGGCGTGCTCTTAACTAACCTCTGCTCAAATAAATTTCCATCTGCGTTCTCTCTGCGCGCGTATCTCTCTCTGTTTTCATGTGCATCTGTCTTCTCAGTTTGCCTTTTCAGCCCTCACACTGACACTGTTTTCCAGACTGCTCCATCATCGCAGACATCAAATCCTACCCTCTTCAGTGTGAGAATAAAGGAGAAAAAGAAAAACAAGCATTTTCATTTGAATATACACCAGCAACAACCTCACAAAACTCAGACGAAGGGAAAAAAAACAAAAAAACACGTACGCACACAAAAGCACAAAGATTCCAGCGCACGAATACACAGAGACAAGACGCAAAGTTGAAAACGCACACACACACACCTCCCAGACACACAGCACACACTGACAGACAAACACACAAAAGAAACAGCAAACACAAAGCACAGCACAGCCAGAAGTCTACTTTATGCAGAAATATTCTAAAGTGTGTTTTACAATACAATTAAACATCAAAGGCTGATATATTCCTCTGTGATCTTTAACACCCCAGTGAACAAACCCCACACACCCCCATCCACTTACAGCATACAGAGAAAGTTGCTGAACGTCACTGCTAATTACTAGATAGAGACAGAAGAATACTTTGCATCATTATGCAAAAACCAGGACATATTCAAATATATGCATTCAATCCACCAAAAAACCATTCAAGGACTGCATTATTTACTTTTTGATTTTTGTGTGTGTGCGTGTGTGTGTATGTGTGTGCGTGTGCGTGTGGTAAGTTTTATGAGTAATTGCAGCTCTTATGAGAAGATACACAGACAGTGCTCCTAAGGCAAAGATGCATTTGGATAAACATTTCTAACACGCACAACAGTTAGGACAATGAAAGCGAGATCTGCTGAAGACGAGTAAGTAAACACATGGTGAGGTTGAGCCCTGCGTATTTCACTGCTACTATAAAACGTATGAAAAGAGAAAAAAAAGAAAGAAAAAAAGAGAAAAAAAGGAGACTATTCCTCCCATGCAGCAACTAGAGAACACCTGCCATGTGCAATAAACAGGAATGCAAGAAGCCTTTAAGTTATTATAAAACATAAGCATTTTCATCTGCTTATAAATTGGCAAGAAGAATTGTTTTCTCAACAAATGCCTTAATATTTCTGTTATTTATGCGAGGCAAATTTTACTACACACACAGCCTGCACTTTATTGCGTTACATATGCTGCTAAACCAATTAAACGTTTTCACATGCGGGATACACAAGGTCGTCTCGCAGCATTTTAAGACGTTTTCTTACGTTATGAAGCATTGCATGTGAGGCAAATACAAATGTCTACATCTGAGTCTTATATCAGCCTCTCATTTGAGCCAAAGGGCATGAAGTCCACTTAAGAGTTCTTCAATATCTACCTCACGATCTTGCCAACCGGCAATCTGCAAATGAATGTTTTACTGATGTTTAACTGAGTAAACTCTGCAAACTTCTTCCAAAATATTTGAAGCCATTAGTGAAAAAAAACAAAAACTTTAAAGCACAGCTAAAGGGGCTTTTAAACTGTTTGCTTAAACATAAATACATTGGTTGTCTCCATTAAGGAAAAATGTTTTCATAGATCTGGTTTTCCATAAGGTGGGGATCTTTGAAATGTGCCTCTTGTACAGTATTAAATGTCTATGTGAGCAGAGATCAGGGAGCACAGTGGTATAGTTTACACCTTTTTCCCCCCTGAAGATGGAAACTTGGTAGCAGGAATAGAAGTTACCACCAGTAAAACTAATTTATGGGTGTTAAATTACACATTTATAAGCAATATATTAGGCATTTCAAATGACAAATATTTGCTAATTATGCTGATTTTGTTGCAGTGCCTTGAAAACACATGGAATTACCCTGACCGTGGCATACAATGTGTTCCCTTCCTTCACTTAACTAAAGCTTTACTGAGCCCCTGGCGTACAGCAAAGTGCCCTGACAATCGGCTCAATGCCCTGGCCAATCACAGAGACACGTGACCTTCTAATCCCTCTCTGTGAGAAGGGTAAGAGTGTGTTGTCGCTGTTGGTTTTGTGAATCAGCGCCTAAAATCCCAAATGATTTGTCAAGATGGAGAGGTCTTAAGAGAATAAGAGAAACAAAAGCAGCGCAGGCCAAATAGTGTGGGTGTTGATGCATGTGTGTAAAAGTGTGTGTGTAAAGAGGGAGAGAGAGAGCGAGAGAGAGAAAGGAGACAGAACATGCTTTTGTGCACCTGTGTGTGTTTGCGCACGACTGCATACAAGTGTCCGTGTGTGTGTGTGTGTGTGTGTGTGTGTGTGTCCGTGTGTGTGTAGAGGGTCTCTTAGATTACAGAGCTTGGCTGACAGACTTCTCAGTGTGTAATCGTGGGTCCACATGCAAGTGCTCACCTTCCTCTGAGCGGATTAACCTATCGCTAAATCCCAAGAGAGCAACAGGCCAGACAGGCCACATAGAACAACTTCATTGACGATAGTCAGAAAAGGAAAGCCACACTTATGATGTTGTTTTCTAAAAAAAATATAAATGAATGCACTCTGACTTTTTTAAGACTAAAAAGTTCACATAAAAGTTTAATAAAGGGTTACTGGACAACTGGACACCACGTTCCCTTCAGAAGTTCTTAAAAATCTTAAAAATTACATACGCCTTAAAACACGGAGCATCTCTCTTTTTTTTCCTGAAAGTGAACTGAGAAATGCAGTCAAGCGGTACGCAGTGTGTTTTAAACGCACACATTAAATAAGCTGGTATACAGCTACACACAGAAACACTTTTACCATTCTGTAAGTGCCTTAAAATACCTCATTTACATAGCTGTTATTTTAAAATTAATTTAATAGTTTAATGAATCTCAAAATATTCTCTAAAAGTTACATTAATTATATTTAATTTCAAGCAGTTATCACTATATTAAAGCCCTGTTCATTTCTTACTTTTTTATATAATTTATTTCACAGACAAAACTGTGTTTCAGCTTAAGAACTAATTCAGCTCAATATAAGTAAAGAGATAAACGTTTATCCTCACATTTGGCATACGTTTTTTTGTCCACAGCCAACTCAATCCCAAAATCTATCTAAATGAAAATGAAATGTATAATAGTAATTTTAAATGTCACTGCAAGCCCGAGTTTCTCTGCACATTACATGGTGGGCCTCGTGTCCGCACACTTTAAGTGTAAAACAAAGAATCCATTTTTAGCTCCAAAGCTGAAACCTGAGAAAAGTTGCCACAAGTTAATTGTAGCCTCGTGATTTTTCCTCTCATCGCAACAGGTTTAGTTGAGCAACGTGAGGCTTAACCAAACTCGCAATATGAATTTAATCATACTTGCTCTCTTGTAATAAGTCAGTCTCAGTCACAAAGGCACAGAGAAGAAATTATAGTTGAGCCCGAACAGCCAAACCTCCTGTAAAACACTGATTTACAGCACAGTCCGCCGTGTCGCTCATCTACATAAATTTACATCCAAATAAGTGTAAAAGAATGTTTTCCCCTGTATTGCAGCGATGATATGATTAGCTATTTATTTAATAATTATCAAAGCTTCCTACATAATATACCGGTTTAAAGTTTAGCACGGCATAATTGCCATCAGTTCACCTCAGTTTAGAACGTTTATTTCGTGCGCAAAGAATATCCACAAACTAGGATCACTGTTTCCCTAATCTGTTGCTTTGATGGAAATCTGAGATGTAAAAACTTGTGCATCTCCTTTTGCCTTTGTCATTTTGTTTGAGGTAGACTGAACGCTACATTTTACAACCCAAATGTAACTTTTCATATGCCACCCTGCCCAAAGGCGCAAAAAGGGGGCATAAAGTATAGTGTTAATGTGACCAGCCTGTTCACTGGCTTCTGGACTGTGCGCCTGCATGTGGACGCGAGAAAGCTGCACAAGGTCGACACAGCAGTGACACCTAAAATCACCACACGGATCTCCTAATACACCATAACCAGTGATTTGATGTCGCTCGGTAACTATATTACATTGCTGTTACCGGCACGAGTCGAAAGGGGGTCACAACAAATCAATACACGCAGTTGCTGTACTTTGTCAGGGGAGACAACGCGCATCAAACTAGACCCTCAAGTTTCCCCTTACGGAACATTTCAAATAAAATAAACAATAATTTTTTAAAGAACCATACGATGGAGTGAGGTGTTTGCCAGTGAGTGCCAAGTGGTGCAAGTGCGGTACTTACTTTATCTGAAATCTTGTCCCGAGTGAAGCGAGAGAAGGCTACAACAAGCGGTCCGCCGGGTGTTTGGTCCGGCCGTTTGACAGGAAGGTTGGAGCCGCTGCTTGATGGGGGACGGAGTTCGCCGAGACGCACTTAAAATCCAGGAGCGCAACTAAGCAGGAGGACGGCGCCGAGAGGAAAAAAAAGTAACCTACAATACGTGGTATGAGTCCCTATAATGTCAGAGAAAACTACCCCTCTCTCTCTCTCTCTCTCTCCCCCCCCTCTCTCTCTCTCTCTCTCTCTCTCTGATCCGACAGAGCTCGCTCAGGAGGCGCTGAGGACGCACCGTCTGGTCTGCTAGTGCGTAGTACCGGTGAGCGGCGAGGGACTCGGTGGAGCGGCTGTGTTGGAGGTGGTGCCGGTATTAGTACTGGACGTCTGAAGCTTAATAGTGATGTTGCGAAGCTGTTTCTGTTCCTCCCCACAATCCCGACCAAGTCTTTCCCTAAACCTTCTGCTCTCCTGCGTGAAGAAATAATCGATTTTTTCCTCTCTACCCCTTTTCTTTTTTTAAAAAAAAAACTCCTGAAAGGGGGCGGTCTCACATTTCCCAACTCCACTTTTAATAAACGAGGCAAGGCTCTTAACGCTTTATTATCGCGCCAGGCCCGACGGAGTGGACACAATTAGTGCTGAGAGAGGACCGCTAGAGGAGGAGGAGGAGGATGAAGATGGGGCATGTGTTCTTTAACTAATGATGTCACGGAGAGCACCCCGAGGTCTGCAGGCGACAGCATGCGATGAAACCCGTACCGCGAAAGTTGTGTTTCGCTCAGGCAGGTTAAGTTTCCAGCCTCTTGTTTCATGCGAGTCACATCAGATGCCAAGTACACCAAAACTTAAGTCTGTCGTAGCAAGAAGCAAAACACTTCAGCGTGTTTCAGCACCTTTAGTTTTTTGTTTTTTTTTTAGAAAATATTTCAAAAACGACACCATTTTCTACAAACACACACTCACAGATGATCCAACATCACTCATTATTTTAACAATAAGAGTTTAAGATTAATTATCACATTAAATGACATGATTCTTCCCTCAATGCGATTTTGCTGGAAAAGTAGGAGCAACTTTAGCAACTCCCGAATAATGCCATTTTCTAATTCTCAACAATTCCTTGGATGTCTGCTCTGCCTCCTTTCTCAGACGCTGCAACACTTTTGCACATGCTGCACCCCGCCAATCATTCTTAGGGACCCAGCTATCTCCTACAGATAAGCCCTGACAGAGACAGTAAGCATTGGGGAATTGCCAAGCCTTTATCCGTCCAACCAAATGATTTCAAAACATCCACTCTATTAGTGTGAAGATAACAATTAGAACAGCAAGTTTGCCACTTCAGATAAGACACAGACAGGCAGTGCACTGGCTCTCTGTACAGAGATGTATACCAGATAGGCCTCATAATACCAGAGTTCTATTATACTCACATTATATGGGTGCCGTATCACGGTTTTAGGATTTTTAATGGCTGCCCTGAATGGAGCTTGTTACGCTACAATACACCGTTAGGCCCCATTGTTGACTTTATATCAATTTAACATTGAAAAAGGGAAAACATTATCACAGGCTTCCAAAAGTTTCTTCCATCCTGATATTTTAACAAACCAAAAAAAAAAAAAACCCCAAAAAACACTTGTGGTCTATATACAGTTAAACAGCAAACCCCTTTCTCTTTATTAGCTTTGCACTGTAAAAGCAATACAGACTGCGTGCTGTGTAAATAGACGCCGAGTGACTCCATAATCTTCCCTTTTGAAGTTCACCTACAACGCATAAGCTATGCAAGCAGTCAGCCACCCAGTCAATCAGTTATTCAGTCAGTGAGGGTAGGAAATGGTAAGACATCAAGTAATAAATAAATCAAGCTGGCTAATCTGCTTGACGGGTGAACATTACAGCCTGTAACCGAAGCCGCTGGTGTCTGATGACTCTGAATGCCACCTTCACATCACCTGACCCTTTAATCTTTAATAGCATTTCCTCTGGTCCCTAGACCTCCATACTAATCAATAAGGCGCTGTTGGACACAGCAAGTTCATAAACGCGACACGGCAGATATCAACGGCGTTACATGTCAGCATGTATGAAACGGCGAGTTCACAGAGTCACAGTTTCAACAGACATGATTTCCTCCTTTCAGACTTCTTCTGGTGCTCGCACCTGACAGTTGCAGTAAGTCTCCAAAATATATGGATAGCTGTGGGTGCTTATGTGGTTGTACATACCACATGCAGTGTTCCTTCTACTTCTTCTTCTTCTTCTGTTCGTGCCCTCCCTCTTGTAGCTTTCTATGCTGTTTGCGAGAAGCTCACTGAAGAGGTCCTTTCAGTGTTCCCAGTGCTTGAGGTCGTCATTTGGTTAGCACCTGAGAGGAGAAGCAAAGTAGGCAGGCACGGTGAGAAGAAGAGTGAACCTGCCAGTGAAGTGCTTACTGCTTCTGTGTAAGAGTAGGCACTTGCACATAGTGTGCAAAGATCTATGTTAACATCTGTGTAACGTGTGTGTGTGTGTGTGTGTGTGTGTGTATGATAGCCATGTGAAACAGAGAAAAAAATGGGGGGATGTGGAATACATTTGAATGGTGAAAAATCATTAAATGAGGCAAACACTGGCTCATGCTTATTCATAAATGACTGACTTGTCTACGGGGATAAACCTATGGTGAAACCATACTAACAGCCTCCCTCAGTTCTCATACATTTAATGCAAAATAGGGAAGACCTGCTGTATATTTTGCTCTTGAGACTACTGAGCACAGGGCTAAGGCTAAATATCTATATCTATATGTATTATATACAGCATTATAACCAGGCTGATATTAATCCACATTGCAGAGCTGAAGGTGTGCCACATTGTGCTATTAAAACTGATAAATTTAGAGTTAGTTACACAATGACTGTGTGCAAATAAGCAGAGCGCGTCGTAAGTTAAATATTATATGTTTTGGCATTTGTGTTATCTTAAGACAAACTATTTTCTCATTAATCAAAATGAGCGAAATTATTAGTTTCTTGCCATCTGAAACTTTCCCAGACCTACTCATTAGCCATTGTCCCTCCCTCCTACATGAATCCTGAACTTGTGTTCTGAGGAGTGTGTTTGCGAGTGTGTTGGAGTGTGGGTTGACAGTCTCATCAAAGCCTGGTGGAGGAAAAAAAATCAGTTTAAGAGTTTGCCAAACAATTATGTAATTTCAAAATATGTCACAGTGTGCATAAACACACACTTTAGGCTTTCGGGTAAATTCAGTTTCGTGAGGTTTGGCTTCGGCTGTGCATAAAAAGTGAAACAGGGGAAACTGCGACTGGATCTTAAGTCAAACATATAAGTGCGGTTTGCTGATATTGATCTTGGTTGGATTGTTTCTTAAGCCTCTCCTGGCAGCCACTTCACAGCATGTGTCACACGCACGCACCGAACGCACACGTGCAGAACAGCTTGCCTAAAAATGTATGTGTGCGCGCACGCCCGTTTGTTTTTGGTAACAGAGGGAGAAAGAAAGAAATGCCTCTCTCAAGCAAAAGATAAACACAAACACATTTCCAGGGCAAACAAGAACAGCCCGGGCTCAGTGCAATCTGTTGTCGATCATGCTCACGTGAAAACACAATCTGCCTGTCACAGTAGATGATGTTGTCAAGCGCTCTGCCTCACTGCTCCTGAGAATTAGCCAGCGATTACAGAAGCACTACGAAACACACAGAGTATTTGTTGTATGTCGGATATGTCTGAAGATGCTTGCAGCTTTATTTGGTATTTACCGCTTTCTCTTCCTGCACTCGTTCCCTAATGAATTTTAGACACGTTTGTTTTTTTGACAATAGATTGATGCTACATGATGTGACGACCAAAGGCTTCACAGAAAGCACAGAAAGACCTGCAGGCCAATTTAACTCACATGCTCAGCTGGGAATCCACAGATCTCACTTTTGCAGGTGGAGATGTCTTATGGGTGTTTCAAGGGCAATCACAGCAACATTTTTTGACTCGGTATATTATGCTAAAAATTCAATGCATATTTATTTTAAAAAAATAATTTTTTTATTATTCTTATTCAGCCTTATTGAAATGCATCACATATTATGTATCATTATAGTTAGGGTTATGGCAAACCTAGATTGATTAAAGAAATTTGGAAAAAAACAAACAAAAAACTGTATAATAATTAAAACGTTATTCATAATTGTGAATCATTTGCACGTGCTATGTGTATGTAATGTGACAGTATACATTCAAGAGCACAAATATCGAGGAATCCATAACATGGTCCGTTATTTTATACAATTATTAAACTATAACGTCATTCATTCTTTGTTCATTTGAAATCCTAGTATCTAAGCCATGCAGTTCTCACTCAGCCTCAACATCTGGGCTCTGTTCTCAGGAAAAACACACCTGCTTTAGAAAATGAGAGACATTCCCCCGCTGATCTGTGTTTGGTCTTTGGGTAAGTCATCTAAAGCGTGGTATTATAAATAATTTGAAGCTCCTTATTAATAAGTATTATAATGAAACTCACAGGGCAATATCATCAGTAATTATAGTCGAAGGAATTGTACTACAGTACTTTATAATTAAGGGAGCAAAGGTTAGAAAATCAGGTTTAATTAACTGAAATCATATTTCTCCTTGTTATAATATATATAAAACAAAGAGAGTCATATAACCATGAGGAAGTATTTATTTGCACTTACGAATGTTTTTTTTAAAATTTTATATGTGAACATGCAATTCAGCTATTAGGCAATATCTCCTTGTTCATTTTATTTCTGAAAGAAAGCAGCGACGCAGTTCTGCCTTAACTTGGCACTCATGCCTCGAGGTATTTTGCCTCTGCAAGAATCAGTTGTATGCAAATGTAAAAAGACTTGATCAAGATACACATATCATATATTCATTTCATCTACATCATAACTTTAGGTCACTATTGTATCACTTTACAAGAAAACAGATTTTTAAAAACTGTTGTGTCAAATATTTCTACATCCTGTAGTTTTACTTGTTATATCTTGAAATGTAATAAATAACAAGAGAAGTGACCTGATATATTTCAGTGAAACTGTATACGGTTTTAATTTTAATAACACATTTTTTTTTCTACCATGTGGCTACATCTTTAATAATATCTATCATCCAAAACTGCAATGGCTACATAACAAGCCCTTAACAAGCAGTGTCAGTCAGAGACAGCTCGGGTGATTTGCATGTGTTGCGTTTAACCAACACTATTCTGTCTGTACACCTTTCCTGCATTATGGATGAGGCACAAGCTGAACAACAAATTCTCCCTTTGTTCTTCTTGATTCTCTGGTTACATCACAGGAAAAGCTCCATGGTCCTGTCTGTGACTGCAATGGCGCACTGAGACACAGCGATGCTGGGCGCGCTGTTAATCAGACCTGTTGCTTCTTCGCTTTGTTATATCGCATCTACGTGGGCTTTTCGACACGCAGAGACACAGACCACAAAGCAAGCACGTCTTCCACATATTTAATTCGAAAAACTAACCGTGCCACCTGTCGAATGGATGATAATAAACAATTTCAATAAGATGATCACATTGGGAAGAAAATAAAAATAGCTCACGTCGACTACAGAGGTGATTATTCAGCCTTGATACCTGCAAATTGACTGCCTGCTTATTTTATTTACAATCAAAATGCTTTAATGTCACATATATCATTAATGTGACAGGTGCCATCAGTGTGTGCCATCTGCTATATATGAACAACACAGTGTACAGGCACTGCAATTAAGTGTGCTGCCTGCAGGGGAGGTCTGCACCCTTCTTAGGGGAATGGAGAAGTTTAGCACAGGGGTTCACTGGAGGTGTTCTCTGTGCCCCAAAGTTTAACCAACTTTTTACCCTAAACTACTTCAACACAGTCGTCTGTTTAGGCATTTTAGCCAAGTATTTAAAAAAACAAAACAAATATTAAATATCTCTAACCGCTATCCCACAAATATTTTAATTGTTTTTAATTTACTTCCTTCATTATTCTAATCCCTGGTGGTTTTTTCTCTCCCACCTCCTCCTCTCCCCGTGTCTTCTTTGTGCTTAACTGCCACGCTTACTGTCTGTATATCAAGGGCTCAAAGTTCTCTTTGTCTCCAGCAGATTGCTTCGCGAGAGGGAGGGAAAAGAAACTCACTTTCTGCTAATGATTTTTCCTCATTTTGAATGGTTGGAAAGTAATTCCCTATGAACTGCTCCAACAAAGGCACAGTTATTCCATTGTTCTTGCTGCCCTTTCTCTAATTGTGCCTATAAAAGAGAGATGCCAGTGATACTTTTTTTTTATGTCTCAGTTCAAGGGGTGCCCACCGGTGTTTCCTGAAGTGGTGCAAAAGCTGTTTCTGAAACAACATTATTAGTGTTAAATGTGCGGCAGTGGAACAGAGCCCACGTCTGAGCAAAGTGCCATGATCAACATGTCAAAGAAGAAATGCAGACTTAAATTACAGCTGAAGTTTGGCTTTGTTATGTATTTGTAAATAATATTGAGCGTAACATGTGATGGGAGACAGCTGTTTCTTTCTTATTTAACCATCAACTATGGTTTCTTTAAACCACATCCATGATCGCTCCCTAAACTTAAGCGCATTTTAGAAAGGAACTGGCAAAACTTGTTCTGCTGACAAAGGAGGCAAATCAGAAAGCATTAATACGGGTCACTGGCATTGGTGGTTTAATTAGAGGCAGCAGAAGCAATATAGTTACATGCTGAGCAATAAAAGCAGTTTTTAATACTGAAGAATAAGTAAAGTTACATTATTTTTAACAGAATATTACAATATAAAGAGTAATATAAAGATGATCGTTTGTAAAAAGTTGCACTTACACTTCCTGAATAACAAAAACCAGCTGCAATGCATCCAACTATAGCATGAAAGTCTGCAGTTAGCTTTGTTTTGATTTCCCATAATAACTATTACACAGCAAAAGTCCCTCCTGCAGCTGTTGACCTCAGCCAATTCTCTTGACAATTAACAATCATTCAGCATGGCTCTGCAACTTCTCCCACACTCTCACCAAGCAGCTGATAGTGTCTCACTGCGAAGAAAAGCAACTAGAGTGGAATACGTTGCGTATCTAAACGAGGATTTCCCAGCTCAGATGTATGAGAGCGAGGCCGACCATCGGCGCAGACCTGTGTTACACAGTAGAGCTTGGCAGACGAGCGGCGATGTCTAAAGCTCTTTGTGCCTCCAGGATCACCCCCAACTCATTCTTATTCAGACATGATCAGAGGAGAGGCAGGCAACTGAGATTAGCTGCAGATCAAAAGAGCTGCCTAGCGCCAGCGCTCGTGTTTTGTAGATTTAGGCGGCCCCGGCACACAAGCATTGTATCATGGCGGCGGAGCGTCATACTGTTTTCTGGCCTTGACAGTGCTCAGGGGGTTAGAAGGAAACAGAGTTTTTAAACAGAAGGATGGACCGCTGCTGGAAGTCTTCCAAAATTAAATAATAAAGATAATAAAAAGGGGAATGAAAAGGAAAAAAATAAGAGCAGAATTACTACGCTGTTACTGTAAGCCATTACAGAACCAAGGTACTTCATGCATCACAATTGAAATCACTCCCATATGTGTAATTGGTCTTGGTTCAGTTCTAATTTGTTTTAAAAATGAAATGCACTTTCTACAGTAACATAGTTTCAGTAACTCGGGAGCATCTGGATCAGTGGTGCCACAAAATAACCATGGAAACTAAATACTACCAATGCTTTCTGTCAGCAGCAGCTACACAGTAACAACAAATCAGCAAATTACTTCTACAGTGCATCTTAACGTTCCCTCTAATTTATACAAAGACACTGTGACACAGTGGAAACCACAAAATGCATATCTGCATTGAATTACCTTCCACTTAACACCAGACAAAGTGAAACACTGAAACTAAAAGCTACATTTTTAGGGAAAATTTGTGCTTGTATTATCACTGACCAAACTTTGACATTCACATTTGAGACATTACCATTTAAGTTAAAAATGTATTAATAATTATAATTTACTTACTATTCATGCAACACAAAAAACAAAACAAAACAAAACAAAAAACTGGAAGCAACAATGAAACCAATAGCTGACTTGGAAGGTGGAAAGACAGGATGAGGTGAGTTTCAAAGGCAGAGAGGCAACTGTACAAGAGCGCTCACCACCCTACGGAGAAAGAAAACAGTGCGTTTCCTCAACTCCGCTGACCATCAAAGCCATGGAATTCAGGGGCAGAGAAGCAGTAAAGTAAGGACTGCACTGTTCCTGTAAACTGGGTCAAAGTTTCTACTGTTCTGCTTTTTGGGTGAATAATATGACATGTGTGCATGTGTACTTCTCAAGTTTAGATGTATATTAAAAATGAAAAATAAAACTGTTTTCATTTTCAAGTAGGAGTATAATAAAGTTTTATATCCACTGTCTGTGTCAACAGTTGACTTAGTAACGATTTTAATAAATAGTCTAAAATACCCTGAACTTCAAATTTAAAGATATGAAATTTATAAGCATCAACAAATTTAAATCTAATGTGGAAACAAACTTAAAAAATAAAAGCCTTTTACGCAGTTTGGGACAAATGACATATTCTTACATCCTCTGGTGAAGAATAGTCCCCTTTCTGTCAATCAAAAGTTTGTCCAGTATGTCTTCCTTAGACACCAAAATGGGAAACACACGTTTCATCTGAAGTATGTATTTGCATCTAGTGCAGCCACCTTGAGGGAATGAGTCATTTCTAAAGCAAACAACACTTTAAGGCCACGCTCTTTCTTTCACTGATAATTCCAGATCGTGCAATGAGATGTTCTGAGCAATTACCCATAACGGTACAAGTAACCTAAACTGACTGTGAAGAATTAGAAACTGAGAAACAGCACAATATAAAGTTCCACTTTACTGACTTTAACCATTTTTCTTGCCTTGGAGACATAAAAATGTACACTCTTAAAACTAAACACACACACACGCACTTCCAGGAGCCTCAATCAGCTATTCCCCAAGTGCTCAACAGAGGTGATTGGCACCAGCTGGGACCTCGCTCCTCCTACAACACTGTTTGAGATTTTTTCTCTTTTTTTTTTTTTTGGTGTCTTTCTACTTTTTCAGGAGCAGGGAAATCTAAATGTAAACAGCAGTTAAGTAGATATTCTAGCCTTGTTCATACTGGTATAGGCACTTCTGTGTTGGGTTACATGACAAAGACATCATTCACTAAATCCTGCGAAGCTATAATGAAACAATTAGGCAATGCGGCTGCAAAATAAATTTCAGAATGGTTTAAATTGTGCAGCTCAGATATCCAAATTATGGCTTAATCTGTTAAACATGTCATGACCTGCTGTGCAAAGTGTTTGAAGTTCTGACAGAGACAGGTTTTCCACTAAGAGAATGAGATTCAGACTAGAGGGTGGAAAAAAAAGTGGAATAGGTGTAATTTATAAACTCACCCGTGCCTTTTTTCTGCTTCTCCAGGAAGCTACACCCTCCAGCACCAGCTGAGGCCCGACTGAATCAAACAGGTAAAAAAAAGTTGAAAAAGAGAAAAAAACAAACAAACGTGATAATGGATAAAAAGAAAACAAAAGGCCACAAATGACCTTAAATAGATGTCCTGCATGTAATAAAGCCAGACCAGCTGGCTTTGAATAGAACCCCCAATTTGGGTTGTCTGTTTGCCCCCGGTCTCTGACTGAACTGAAACCAGGTCCGGTTCTTTCCAACCATCTCTACCACCCCTACCCCTCTATCCCAGCTGAATCCACCTGCCCCTATCACTCTTGGGTAAATATAGCCTTCTGAGGGATCAGTGTCACCCCCCACCCCCCATTTCCCCTGATGCATACACATGCCCCAGACCTTTGTCAGCACTGGCATATAAGCCCTACCAAGAATGCTGCCACCTCCACAGTGGCAAAAAAAAGACTCCCCTTTTTGCCCCTTCACATATCCACAGTTCTGCTGCACACAAACTTTCAATATCCTCTTTTAATCTTTCTTAAAAGTATGCGTATATATACATATACTGTATAACTTTACATAACAAATACTCCTACTCTTTGCATAACCAATCTGTGTAATTGTGCAAATAAATGAGCCACTGGAAGGGATTTGTCAGCATTGATAGCATCTTGTCCAATGTCAAAATACCAGGTGCAGTGGTATACACCTATAATTTCGTAATTATAAGCTCATTTAGCTGAGTTTATCTATGACTAAAATCCACCTACAGTCTTGTTTTTTTTTAAAGAAACATATTACTCAGGAAATGTTTCTCCTTTTCATTGCTACCTGATAAAAATCATACATCTTCATCCAAAAGAAAACTTCTGAATTTCCCAAAGCCGCTGGCATCCAGACTGTAAGCCATTTTCCCTTCTAAATGATACATTCAGTAGGGTGTAGGAATCAACAAGCTTAAATCATAACATCCCCTGTGACTGTTTGTACATTAGCTGAGTTTTGCGGGGGTGGCACAGGGGTAATTGTAATTTTATCACAAATTTTCCAGTCACGCTCTCATACCTGATGCCAAAATCTAATGTAGATAATGACAGAACAATACACCTAAATTAGTGTTTTATATATCCCTCTTAAGTCAACCAATTTGCTAATGTGGAGACTGATGGCACAAAGGAAAGATGAGTAGACTATAGATTGGTATTTTCCCAGAATACATCCAAAAGAGTGGATCCACTGAGACACGAGATAAAACAGTGGTGTTCCCTGGATGATAGGTGTTCACACTCCTGACAGTGAAATATGGTTTGTATTGATCTAGTTGTATTGTTTTCATGTTTCTGGGCACAGATAATCAACTAATCTGTTTATCTGGGGAAGTTTTTCTGTCACCATGACTACCTGTACACCTATCCAATCCAGGGTACCTATACATCGGTACATTTGCAGTGACATCATGAGCAGGAATTCACTAATCTTTTTTGAAGGGAATTGGGCGGGGAGCGGGTTGTTGGGGGGAGCTCATTTAATTGTGACCTACCTCTATGAGGGATTCAGTGTCTTGATCGAAGATGATATGACCGTGCTGTATTGTATTATTGTGTATTTTGGTTAAAGACTTCCCCTTAGTACACTTCTTTCCCCTTAGTACACCCCCCCAAATATCAATAGAGTGCACTACAGATGACCAAATCCTGGTTGTCTGATTATGAGTGTGGAGAAAAATGGTAAGAAAGGAGCACAAGTACCAGTAAAGCTGTAGCACAATCACAAAACCCTTACATGTGTATCTTGTCCTAATGAGACAGTTTTAATTTTAGAAATTTTTATATTTCTTAAAAAAAAAAACAGTTTGTACTTTTCTCTGAGCTTTGTGCTTTACCTTATTTAAAGTCATATCTGTGGGAGAGTAAAAACAAAAGTCACTTTATAAGCTATAATAAACTGTATGAGGACGTGTCAGCTGCTCAGGCAGAGAGGAAGCTGTGTGTGATTGAATGAGGGTACCTCTCTGCACTGGTGGATATTTTGGAAAGATACTCTGCTAAATGTTTATTCTTGCTGAGTGAGTGTCAGGAGATATGTAAAGATTAAGCAGCTGATTAAAGTACCAAAAAAATCCCCCACAACAATTCAGTGAAGTCAAGGACAGTCGTCTTAGATTTGAACGGGTAAAATTAGCAATATCTCAATCATAGTAGTTATGCTAAGTGAACAAAATCATAATTCGTGATGTGCAGCTGTTGCATGTCTCCTTTAGGTATCGCAGTACTCTCTCCAGTAACCTCTACTTTCATTGGATGTTGCACTAACTCTCTTCTGATTTTGACAAGCCCTCATCAATACCTTTGGAACAATCTAACAAACTCCGTGCTAGTTTTATCGGGAAACCTGAAAAACCCCACAGCATTGCACACTGCAGCTATATGACAATGTTCTGATTTTGTTTTTTTTGCATGTGGATGCTTAAGTTTGAGTTTTATTATATTTTTCTGATTAATTCTCGTAAGGCTATACGAAGGTGGTTTCATAACGTTATTTATAATTGCTAATCAGTTGTATGCACAGGCTGCAGATGTCTGTGCTGAGCTGGTATTCTTTGTTGGTCTGACTTAAGTATTCTCACCCAGGAACTGATGGGTTTTTTTTGTATTGCTTTTATTTTTCTTTAAATTAACAGTAAAGTATGGTAATCCTAATTTGCATCACCGCTGGGTCGATGATGATGTTTTCATAGCTTTTTCATGCATGTGGACTGTTAAGCATATATTCTGTGTATATATTGTATATGCTTCTAACTGCGTGCCAGTGAGGGTGAAGGTGTTCCTTTGCTATGGCTCACAGCACTGTGGGCTATGCCAGCAGTGAAACACAAAGTGTTCTGTCAGCTGGAAGGCGACAAGTGTTCAACAGGAAACATGGCATGGCCTCTCTTCTGAAAACTGCTTTCACTGTTTTTTTATTTTCTCTATTTTTTTCTGTTGCTTTATCATTAAATCATCAACAGAAAATTAAAATAATTATTGTAATGAACTCACTGACAGGTTTATGTAACTCTGGGTGGATTTATGGGTGCTTGTATAACAAGTCCACAGTAGTCTGGGGCAACCCTGCAGTCTCACTTGGAGCTGATGATTATGAGAATCATGTAGGAATACGTGCAAGTGTATTTAGCGTTAGTTAAAAAAAAGATAATAATGCAGAGTCGGGTAGAACTAATGCTTTTTAGTGAGTAATTGTGGGTGCGTGTGTAATCCTGAAGGATCATTTTTTTCTTTTGCCAACAGTACTGCGTGGCGTGAGCTGATTTTAGTGTGTCTGCCCACCCCTCTGCTCCACACAAGGTCACTCTGTGTGTGTTCGACTTTGGAGAATGAGGGGAGGCCATGGCACACAATCACCACTAAGCACATACCTTTCTGCCCCACAGCCCCATCAGGCCAGACACAAACCTGTGGGCCGCATGTTTATCAAGCGTCTAAGAGTAAAACTGCTGATTTAAGACTGCTGGTGCCTTTCACCATACATTTCATCGTGAATCACTCCGAAAAAAAAAAGATTTGAAGTGCTGACTTTTTATTCGGCACTCTGGCATTTTTGATAAATATTAGCTGAACGCAACCTAACCAGGACTTACCGAGCCAGGTCTCCAGAGGTCTGCCCTGATGAGCTTTTGTTGGTTTTATAGGGAAGACCTTTGACAAGATCAGATAAAACACAACAGGAGGAGGATTTGAAGGAGTGCTGGAAAGCACAAGAGAGAAAGATTGAGAGAGACAAGGACGTAGGGAGATTGAAAGAGTGCAAGAGTGAGGGAACACTTACACACCTCAATCCAAAAACAATATTTTGACTGAAACCTTACCCTTTCCATCTGGCTCTTTTGAAAGGTGGGTTATGCCCAGTGCCATGGCTAACTCTTTAGCCCACACTGTTCCTTCTGTAATTCCAGTCTGACATTTTTCCAAAAGGGTAGTTGTACATGAAATAAATGTGAGTCTTGTTACTACTGTAAGGAATTCAAAATATACATCACATGTAGTCATGATCTTCAGTTTAATGAGTGAAATAAATCAGGCACAGAAGTTAAAAATGTCAAATACACTTAAATCTGTATGAAAGAAATAAATGAAAATATCTTCACGCATAATACAGTTAATCTTGTATGTAATCAACTAACATTCAGATCTGTCATGAACACATATTTTGCCGCATGCTCCCCTCTCTGTTCATCATCTCTTGTGCTGGAGAAAAACACAAAGCATTTTCAGGTGGCCATGGTAACAAAGCAAAGCAATTTCCCTTGCACTTACTGCTCTGTATTTGCCTTAACTTCCACATAAATCTCCCCCACGTTTTTCACCCTGTTTCCATGGGGCTGAGTGTAAATTGGGAAGGAAGGCTATTTTCTTGTTACTGTAGCCAATGTACAGTGTATTCACCCTAAATACATTTTGTAAAATAAACATATATATAATATGCTTTTTGAACTTGTATGACGATTGCAAGTGGCAGAAGATTTAAATTAGCCTAATGTGACATGTGGTCCAATATAGGACATCAGCTCTATATTTACAATGTAGGGATAACATCATAGATATTAGCGCAGTAAGAAAGGTGGGAAAATGGGATGATTTATTTCTTGATTAGGGAGATCTCATAAGCTTTCAGACCAGTCGATCAGACCAAACTCACAGTATCACAAATGTAAACTTGATTAATATTCACACATTTAAGTCAATGGAAGAGGGCATCCCCCCCTCCATTCTAAGACTATATTAAGCATGAGCATAAACAGCAGGTCTTTTGCTTGTAGATTCAGAGCAGTGCATACCATACTTCTGCTGTTTCAGTTAATGGAAGATAGGTTTTTCCTACTTTAGACAGTAAGACTGTCTCTTTAATTGTTTATTTTTTTTACTGACTGCATTTTAAGTAGGATGCCTCATTATTTGAAGCGACACTGCTTCTATGAGTGTATGTCGTATATTTACATATGCTCACTTTTTCTGGATGTCAATATACAAAATAGCAACATTTTTTATAACATTTTGTTAAACCCTGAAGTTTCCGTTTTAATCAGTGTGAAAGCATACATAAATAAATCAATGAACTAATCCCTTCTTAAGTTAAGTTGACATTCTTTATGTACCTAGGGTAAACTAGGTACATAAAGGTAAACTAAAGAATTTGTGATCTTTGTGTGCAAAAAAGTATCTTGTTTTTCGGATATAAACACAAAGAATTCATTCTGTTTGTCAAGTTTTCTAAGCTGTTATTTCTCCTATTTGGGGGGATATATCACTTTCAAAAGTTAAGGTTTAGTTAGCAAACCACCAACACAACAAAAAAACCCAAAATCAACCTATTTATCTTCTTATGCAGATTCTTTCATTACCAAACCTTCATGACCTAATTATTGAGCTCAGTCTTGGGTCATTTGAACTGTGGTATACCCAAACTGAGTCATATAATTTTTTTTAGTCATAATGATAAACACAAACTGTTCACAGCTGTCTTTGCTATTTTTACATCATTAAATTCAAATCAGAATCACTAATACTCCTCTTTTCATGTTCAACACTCTTAAAGTCCCGTATACTACTTCAGTTTTTCTAGCAAGTCCAGTAATCTGGCTAAGGTGTTTCCTACGAGCTTTCAGAATATGGCAAACGTGACATGAGAGACTACAGTTAAACAGCCACAGTCTGCAGTTCACAGACCAAAGTCTGATTAAGTATTGTGCTTTGGTGCCTAGGGAAAACAAAGTCTCAGACCAGAGGTTTAGGGTGTTGCCTGCCCCTTCTGTCAACTGCATTTACCATGACAGAGCACAACTCTGACTCAAACCGCAGAGATAGAAAACGTCTGACTATGTCAGGGGAAAAAATAATATGTCAGTTGTTTCATTGTGGCATTGTGTGATTGCCACGCATGCAACAGAGTGAAGGTCCTAACCTGCTCTAATTTTAAGAATAATTTTTCCTGTGTAAGAATCTTATTCTTCTACAATGATTCGGACGATGCAATGCATAGGGTATTTTCTTTACATGCATACAAGATAAAAGTCCTTTTTTGTTGCACAAAACTCATGATTGACTAACAATGGCAATTTTATGATGCACAGTTCGTGATTTTAGTGTAAGTTGGTTTCAGCCATTTGGTAAACATGGGTGTGTGTATCATCAAGACGCAGGAGACAGGAAAAAACCTTTCTGCAAGTAGAGGTCTGCAGAATCAAAAGCATACAGATTTATGATATATATTGAAATCAGAATATCTATGAGAATCTACATAATCTACAATGTGCTCTGAATGTGATACTATGCAAAACAACCAGCTGATGACAATAAAACTTTCCTGTAAGTACAATAAATACCCTTTGAACAACGTTATTAAAAGATTTGTAAAAAATAACATTTAAACATTTAAAATTTTAATTTATCACTATTAACATTTGTCACAGCAAACAAGATAATCGACCTTCAGCAACATTATGAGTGTTGATGTTGCATAGTTTGTCTATGTCACGACAACCAGCTGATTCTGAACATCTGATTTTTAAATCTCCAAATATGAGTATTAGCTGGAAAAACCCCTCATTAGTCGAGCTCTATAATTTCATCATAATTTTATTTAAAAAAAAACAACTCATTTTCCTTTTTTTGGCATTATATGTTAAGGTTTCATTGAAAAATATTTATTTCATATTTAATATTAAATGTACCTAATTAAGGTGGAACATCCCTTTTCTCAGGCTAAGTCGTCCTTCCACTGTTGCATATGCGTCTGGTTTATATTTGTCCTTCTGATTTATATTTCAGAGAACAGTGTGATATTTCTTAAATTAGCATCTTCATTACAAGGTGTCTTATTTCTTCCATTAGATGCTGTCATTGTAGCGATACTGTAACCCGTCTGATGTAAAGCTTTTCTGCTTTGTGGTGCCTCTGAGTAAGAAGCTCCACAGGGCTTATACTCTTGCCTGCCAGCAATATCACATCCAAGTTCACACATCCTGATGAGTGAATGCAGACAAAGACACACAAAGACATTTATACAACACGCTTACAAGCGCACGCTTACAAGCGGAGCACGGAAACTCAGGCACTGTGAGCACAAGCTTATATAAATGTACATACTGACACTGTGCATAGGTTCACAGGAGGAGAAAGAGATAGAGCGAGACTTGTCATCCACCTGTCAGGAACGGTAATAATTTCAAAGTGTTTCTCACTGCGGCCTCTGCCACACACCCTCCGTGTTGAACACTAAAGAATAATCATTTAAATGTCTCCCAATCAGCCCTTTTGCCATCTTCAATTACACCTTTCCAACCTTACATTTATATAATTTTCTAATCTAGCTGATGCGTGGGGCTGTCAAATGTGCCAGAGAAAGCAGCAAAGCACCAGCAAAGACTGACAGATGGATCCACCAGGATGGAGAGGCATGCCTCTAGATCTTCCATATGCCCTGGCACCACTGGTGGATTATGGTCACATCCGGCTGGATTTTAGTTATTATTATGGGAAGTACCAGTGATTGTTTTCTGTTTGTTAACAACAATGCATTCCACTTTGAAATAACAGCAAAGCCGAACTAGTTGGTTTCTGGAAGAGCATTCGTAAGAAAGGGAAAAAAATAGAGCACTATCAGTTCACACAACAAAATGACTACTACATCTAAATTGTTAGTAGGTTAAACAGAGGTTTAGCATCACCCAGGTTGACTACTTTTTCTGGTCTAACACATTATTTGGGCTTGCTGTAGCTCAGATTCTCCTCAGTATTGATTTTCTGTCATTTTACGAGTCTAGAACTTAGTACCTTTGTGTAGAGCCATTAAAGGGTAAAAGCATTTTGAAAGGGCAGCTCTTGGTTGTGCTTAGTTTCTGGTAGTGCTGTTCTGAGTAGATGGACATGGAGTGCGAGTATAACTCTGAGGTGTCACCCATTACAGTGTTTTAGGTTAAAATGCCCAACTGCCCACTCTCCTAACATAAAAAAACACATCTAAAAGGACAGTGAATGGTGCTTTTTATTTATTTATTTTTTCTTGGAACCTGAATCATGGAATTATGGAACTTGAAAACATAACATCCACGTTTCCTGTCTCTCACAATAGTATCTGCATTTCCATAACATGTTTCACTTGCTAGTGGCACATTCAAAACAAAGGGGAAAAAATAAATGTTTTAAGACTGTGTCACTAGTTAACTACACTTTGCAAAATGATACAAAATCTAATCGGTGATGTTGCCATTGCCAGACAATGACAATGTAAAAAAACATTTTTAAATGGGAGTGCCACAGTAATTTTCAAAAGATGTGTGCAAGAAACACACACTTCCTCTTATACTTTTCCATTCTTGTCCACTTCTGACTGAGAGTCCTTTGATGGTGAGTATATCCGGTGGTGATGGTAGTTGTTGTGTTCCACGTGATCTCCATTGCTGTCACCTGGCTATCTTTCGTCCTTTCCTATGCAGGTCTCAGATGTCAATGTAAGCACTGATCTTTTGAGTGCTTATGTGTTCATACTGATTCGCAGGCCTCGTTACCACGTGATGCATAGCCTCAGTGATTCTGAAGTTGGTATTTACTGAGTGAAATAGGCAAAAATATAAATGCATCTCATTTGGCACTTGTAAGACATCTTCTACGTTTTCAGTTTTAACTAGCACTGTTGAAAAAATGACACAGACACCAATTTCCAATGCTTGAATGGATCTTGTCAGACACTACATCTCCATTCCCGATTTACCCTGACCTTATCATGCGACTACAAGTGAGCAGTCAACCTCCTGCTTTCTGTTGACCCCAGCCCATGATGTGTAATACACATAATGTGTAATACACATTATGGGCACATTTTTTAAAACAAGGTGCTCAAATACTTGCCTCATGCAAAGTCACACTTTCAATCTTAATGGGCATCATGGCTTCAGCATCATTTATAAACATTAGAAACAAATGCATCTCACCTGTTGGAAATATAAAAAACTTTAAGAAAAGGAATTAATAAACAAATTTATTTTGCATTCAGTAAGCTTAAAAAGAGGTTGGCACTTCCAGGTTACTCATCATTGGCTGAACTGAATCTGTACCAAACCACTGTGCGGGCAGCAGCAGACAACTAAAATCAAGTTGTTGTTTTCTTTTCAATAAACAGATATTGCTAATCTTTTTTTTCTGAATTGTGTTAGCTTGTGACTTTGATAGAATCTGTGTTGGCTTCAGCTTTACAACACAGATGTGGCAATTTAAAAGACAGAGACCATCTTTTGTCACCATCTGTTTAGAGCAGTTTAATCCAGTGCTTCATATTATATTTGATGTCTTCAATTTTCCTCATTTCTGTGATATTGTTGAGTGACACATTTTATTTTGCAAAGGTCTGAGTTTTTACTAAAACGACTGATAACACTTTTATTAAAAAAAAACTTCTTACTGTTAGCTAAAAAAATAAAAATAAAAGGAAATTTAACGGGAAAGATATTACATTTCACCAGCTGCGCAAACTTCACCAACAGGTTCTGAGAAGCTGAAGACAGAAACACTAACAAACCGATCATTTTGAGCAAGTCATGCAAGTGTAACGCTCTCATATGCATCACACCATTGTGTTCTTCTTGCACTGATACATGCAACATAAGCTGTCCTTGCTGAACAGCTTTCTTTATACGTGTAGCTGTTCATATTTTCCTCACCGGACTTTTGACGGCCACGTACACAAACAGAAATGCAACACCTCTGCAACAGATTCCTCACCATGACGGAGGAAAGGAGTGTGGGAGAAAGTGAGTATGAGAGGAAAACCCGACATTGTGTGTGTGTGTGTGTATGGGCGTGTGTTTGTGTGCGAACAATATGTTCTTAATGTTCTTACCTGTCACTGATGAATATTTTATTCTCAGCCTGTTTAAAACAAGACACTCTCAACTTGCTATGAATAAGAGTCATCTGTCAGCACTATTTTCAGACGCGCTCTCAAAACTGAACACTAAACTGGGCATTCCTCTTAGAAGCCAGGAGTGAAAGTTGACACAAATCACACATTATAATCTTTATGTTTGAAGACAGCTGAACTAATTCCTTAATTGAAAGTAGGAATCAAATGTACCATGAATGATCTTGTTTACAAGTTTAAGGAAACACACAGAAATTGAGGTAATCCACTGGAGGTGCTTCTTTTTTTTTCTCTCTTTTTTGCGGTAAGGCAACATGCTGCACTTTTATGCATTTCCAATAATATAAAATGACACTAAAACAGCAAAACCAATGTTTAACACTGACATGTGGAGGCTGAATATTGTTCTTTACATGAATTTTACATTGAAGGGTTGTCATAGTGACTCATCAACCAACTCGGTCTCCCGCTGTTTTGCACAAAACCTGTCAAATGGAGATTTTTTTTCTTTAAATCCACAGATTCTTATGCTTAACTTACATTTCCACTAGGTAGCCAGATTATTCCATTTCTTATTCAATCAAAACACAACTTTTGAATTTTCATCTGTGTTTGGATTGCAGATTTTCATTTCAGGGTTGTATGTGACACGCTAGTTAACTATTATTTCCAGTTAACATCCTCATCTTTCTTTGAGCTAAAACTAACTACTGTTTATTCATGAGCTGTTAATAAACCAGGCAGCTGTAAAACTACAAATTCTACCTTGCAATGGGACACATTCAGTGGTAATTAGTTCTCAGACCAGGCCTGTAAAGTACCTACTGTACCTTTGTGGTAGTCCTCAATATGGTAGGTATAACAGGATCAATATTTACCAGGATCTCCCT
>NW_005187407.1:6885492-6895934 GCF_000239375.1 Pundamilia nyererei
TGTGTGTGTGTTATCATCCTTTCTCATTAATTCATACACTAATGTGCTGCCAGATACAAAACCCTTATGTTTGTCTCAAATGAAATATGAAATTAGACACACACAGACACACACACACACACACACACACACACACACACACACACACACACACACACACACACACACACACACACACACACAAAGACACACAGACTCACAAGCTGAACGTTCCAGCCACGCTGTGGAGCTGGTAATAGGATACAGAAAGGGGAGAAGGTAGTTGAAGCTTATATCCTGCACTTCTAACTAACATTTCTAAATGTGCGTATTACAAACAAATAACTAACTAACTAAATAAATAAATAAACAAATAAAAATAAAACTAGAAGACTTGAGACAAATTTCTCCTTCAGATGCATCTTGGTCATATCCATCACTCATGAGTGTTCAAATCTCAAATGATAATTTCTTTGAATTATATTATGATTTCCAAGAAAAACAAAAGCTTGAAACGGCTGGGTTTAAAGAAATAGATGATAAAATATTTAAATACCAACTTTAAAAAATATATATATACAGACATGTTATTATTGGTATTCAAAAGGAAAAATGTGCTGCAAACACAAGCTCACGCTAGAAACAGATTAACACATTTCAAAAAGTTGTTTTTTTTCCAAAAAGCTTAAGGAGCAAAATAAAGTGCAGAAATCTGCCAGTAATTGTCTCAGCAAAACTTCATTTTGTAGCCGAAAAGGGAGGGTTTGGACCTCCACTGCGACTGACAAGGCTTTGTGTGGAGTTAGTTATTTTTTGTGGGAGTGGTGCAAACCGACTAAGGGACTTTATTGATTCAAATTAATTAATCCACTTACAGAGGAAGGGGATTCTGTAGCTCTGGAGCGTCTTAAATAGTCCACACAAATTAAACTGTAAATTTGTTGCCTTTAATGATATTCCCAAGTAATTGAATTGCAGGAATGTTTCAAAATATATGGCATTAGCATGCAAAAACCATGTGTTTTAGCAATGGATAACCCAAATAAATTTGATATAAATTAATTTTTGATACGGTTGAAGCCTATTTAGTGTGATTGTAATTACCATCTCTGCAGTGAAGTAAATGCATGTGGATTTTAGAGAGAAAGACAAGATAAAGCTAATACATATTTATGTTTTTGATGTAAGCAAATATTTTACAGGAAAACATATGTGAAAAGAGGGTTACTTGTGCATTTATCTTAGTAGCACATAATGTCTTTAGCTATTGGTATAATAATTAATATAATAAGAATTAACAACATGACATTCAAAGAGTTATTGAATGTTATGTATTTTCTTTCCTCTTCTTCTTCTTCCTCTTCTTCTTCTTTAAATATATATACCAAATTTGGTCTGGCAGGAAAGTTGTAGGTGTCCCATATTGCTCCTGTTCCTCTTTTTTTCTCACTAATACTTTGTGACAGCCATAGCACGACATCCTTGGCTAATCCCAACAGGAAAAATATAGATTAGACATTTTATACCTGCACAGATGATTTTACATGCACTCTATGACAACTGCCACTTCTCATGCCAAAACCAAAAAAGTGAAAAAGATAGACACGGTAGGAAAATAAGTACGACATAATTATCCCTTTCTAATTTACTGAGTGAAGTTGGTGAGATAATTGATGCAGTGTTGTTCCTAGCGCATCTGTTTTTTTTGTTTTTTTTTTCGGTGACACATGGCACAGTGTTTGTATGCATCTGTGTATGTGTGTGTGCGAGTGTGTGTCTGTGTAGGTTTCAGATGCTTCCGGCTTTAGACAGGTGAGAGTGCCTTCACACCTTTGCTGTGGCTGTTTTTGTCACACAGAAAAGCATACTTACACAATCGCTACACGCACAGAACAGTAACACATATGGCTTAGTTAAAACAAAACAAAATGACATAATCATCTCATTTCCTTTGTGCATATGAATCAACTTTTATTTGTGCATATGTAGCTTGAGTTTGATTTGAATACAATTAGACTATGTGACATAGTTGACCAATCAGAGAACACACTCAAAGTCACACTAATTATTATTTATTTCCCCCATGACACCAATATTCCATCAAAACACATATTCAAAAATTTACTAATTGGATGGTTGGTAATTTCCAGGCAGCCATGTAACTTTTCAACAGACTTCACTCTAATACGACTTTTTAAGATTTTAGCGTGTATGTAAAAAAGCAGGTTTCCTATATACAAACATTGTGAGTATTTCTGTGATATTGCAGCCGTCTCTTGAGATGCTGTGTCTAATATATTTTCACTAACAGTGCTAAATCACATTCACGTTACAGCAGACGCAACAGGATGACCTCCGCAGCCAAAGCTTAACCCCACGCACCCTCTTTTAAAGGATCCTATGGCGAGGGCTAATGAAATACAACCCCTTTCCCGCTCCCCAGTGAGTGCAAGAGGGGTTTTTTTCTGATTGAAAACTTCCTGGATGTGTCTTGCTTGGTTTGTGAAACGTTGTAATTACTGCTGGGGGTCTCCTCCTGCTCTATTTGCAGGGGGGCTGAGCAGCGTTTGCTTGCACTCCAGGGCTCTCCCTCAGTTCAGAACACTTAGGCCCATCTAATTAGAGTCTCTGCCACATCTCTTTACTGCTGTCTCCACGCACAGCTGGGGACAACCCCCAAATCAAGCTGTGGTGCGCAAACGCTCACAGACCTACGTTCTTCAAGCAACAACAGGCAACACTCTCAATAGGTTCTGAACATTAATGCTTTCCCTTGCTTTCTCATCCATCCCCTCCCTTCTTCTCTTCTGCAACACCACCACGACTCTCTTTTCTCCATCCTTCTTTTTTCCCTTGCTTTGTTCTCCCTGTTCTCCTCACCAAGCTCAGGCACAGCAGCTACAAAGAGCCCCACATAGGAAGATGAGAGAGAGAGCAGAGAGTGAAGAGGGTTCAGATGTTGCACAGGGCTTGTGTGTTCGTATGTGTGTTTGTATTTCGGTGTTTGTGAAACTCTGAAAGTGTGAGGCGGCAGGAGATCGCCAGGGTAGTGAGAGTTGGTAGTACACCCAGAGGCACTGAGAAAGAACAGAGAGAACACTTGCCCCCCCATCAAGAGCAGTTGTTCAACCCCCCGAGGCAAGGTGATGCAGGGATGGGGGAGCAACAAAGGGCGGAGAGGTGGCAGGCGAAGCTACACTCTTCTGCTTTTCTCTTTCACCTGTTCACCTTTACATTCTCTTCAAACTCTCCCCCCACCCCTTCTTTATACCCAGTGGGTTCATGGAGAATGGTTGTGTAGATTTTTATCGCACTCCTCCTTGTCTCAGATGAAGTTGAGAAAACACCAGCTGTCTGTATACTTGCAAATCTATAAGATATGAGCAGATGTAACAATGTATTGGACAGGTGAAATTCCTGTGAAAGTATGGATGTATCTGTGTGCCTTTGTGTGCATTACTGTAAAACATTCGTCTAGAACTGTCCGAGCTGTTTATTCCTTTGAGTATTTCATTATATGTGGCCTTTGATAGAGGCTGGAGTTTCACAGCTACTTTAGTCAAACCTCACCTTCGACTCTGCGTGTGTTACGTCTGGTGCTTACACCAGTGCTTACATGTGCTTACATGCATTTGTGTGCGTGTGTGTTTCTCTAATGAGGGTGGGATTTAAAAAAAAAAAAAAAATATATATATATATATATATATATGGAAGGAACAACAGTCTTTGAGTCACATATGATGAGGGATGAAATAGTGTGTAACATTGAGCATGATGCACCCCTGGGACACATACTGTACTCATGTCCCCGCAAACACACACTCACGCACTCTCTCTCTCTCTGTGCATCTTAATCAAATGATAAAAAAGAACACAAGAGCAGCAGTATTTTGAAGCGGCCCTTGTTCCAATTAGTTCAAGCAATGCATATGTATGGATACGTGCATTTTTCTTTCATCTCTTATATACACAATAAAGAAAAAGTGAGGGAGGGGGTGGTAGAACAGTGATGCCATCCTGCACCTGGAAAGTTGAAGAAGTGACCATAGACCACATGTGCTCTCAGTTCTGTTCTGGCTTTCCCTGCACTTCTCTCTCGTCTCTCGTGTTGAGAACACGCACCTGCAGTCAGCCTGTAACCACGCGCCACGCTTCAGTAATCTGCTGACTCCCTCTGATTTACAGCTTTATGCCTGGTAAGTAGCCAAAGAACTCTGACTGCCTGGTAACTTTACAATGAACACTATTTTTCAGACCCACTCGCCTACACTGTGTAGTATACCAAAAGGAAGGCAGCATGTGTCACGGCTAGGTTTTCTCACTGAAATGCTATCTTTCAGAATGTGTTATTTCGTGACAGGAACACTGCAACAAAAAATTGCCTCACTTTCATGCATATGGAATAATGTGCATGTGTGTGTATATATATACACACACATGACAACAGCAATTGGTACTTTTAATCTACATGTATTCTTGTGTAACTGTATTTGTATTTACTAATCTAATATGATGACACAACACAGCATACAAAGACATTTTTATTTATTTTTTTGCCCACTTGTAACTCACGTTCAAAGAACATAGCATAGGTGATAACATAACTGTCAAAAGAAAAGCTCTTAAAACGAAGCCTGTCATGCCATTTCCCGCCACAGTGTAGGCTGTGCGGATGAACTTGTCATCAGTTTAGTCCTCACCCTTGTTTTAACACATCTCCAGGGATCACTCCCTCTTGAGCAGACATTTACATTTACTCTTTTACACTGATTTTTTTTCTTCTTCTCTTTAAACTTGTTTCTTGGCAGGTTGACCTGTCGAGAGGAAGCCCAGGGTGCCTCACAGCCAGTTGAGCTGTGTTCAAAAGCTTTTAGAACTGCATTCAAAAATGGTTTCTCTGGTTTCAACCTCTGGGGAGCTCAAAATACTCCAGAGAGCAGCTTTTCCACGTATGCCAAACATGAGAATATGGTAATATATTTATAACATACAATAATAAAAAATTGTAAAGAAATAAATACACAGCACTTATCACCTTAAGATTTAATTTGTTGATGAAATCACTTCACTTTTGTTTTATTAAGACTGCGGAGTAGCACTTTAGTGAATAATTCTTTTCAATTATTACAGCAAAGAATGAAGAAGGGCACATGAAAGAAAGTCTGTGATGAACGATATAAGTGAAAAACCAGCTGGGAAGTCTCTGCCAGTAAGTCTGAAATATTAACTCTGGCCTTAAGCAGAATTTGAGCAGTTTCTCAAGGTCAAAAACATGAAAAGCACTCAAGGCTTAGAAAAGCAAGATTATGGCTTGTCCTCAACAACAAATATAATCTGATGAAGGCAATCCTGTCAGAATATTCTTTAAAAAATAAAAACAAAAAAATGCATGTACAGAATACATATGTATATATGGAGATCACAAGTATACATAGCAAGACTGAGTGTGTGTTGTGTGCTATAGTGTCAAGAGTGATATAACTGCGAAAGCAAGAGGACGTAGGAGGCAGCCGGGTGGGTGAGGGGTGAAAGGGAGCCCATCTAAACTAATTTTGAAAATCACAACTTCTTTTCTAAAGTCAGCATTTCAAATCAGAGCGTGTCCCCTCTCATTTAATGCATCATTTTGCAAAGTGATAAATTTGTGAATTAGACATACATCCTTTTTGCTTTTAAGATACTGGGTCTCATAAGGGAGGAAGCACTGAGGAGGATTTAAGAGCGTTTCGCCGTGTCAAACATTAAAACCCACGGGGAGAGCATCAGCACAATTAGACTAGGGTGAAGGAAAGAGAGAAAAAAATTCACAGACAAAATCAGGATCTTAAGAGCAGCGACGTTATTCGTCTGTACAGTAACGTGGTTATCTGTCGCGGGTGATCCTTTTAAACGCTTCGTTTGCAGGGATAAAAGCAGAGCTGAGGAAATAAACTTAGTTCTGCCTCCAATCTGCAAATCCTTGGTGGTCATGGAAGATGATCCCAATTTGCTTCTGAGCAGCACTGTCAGATCTCACAATAATAAATAATTTAAGACTTTAAGCAGCAATTATGCTTGATAAATGTGGAAAGCCTTTAGACCACTGCTTGCCATAGCAAGATGATGCTTAGGTTCCTGCAAAAATACACCGGTCTCTACTTATGTCACAGCCAATAAATCATGTAGAAAGGTTAATGAGGAAAAAAAATATTTACTCAAGTACAATTCGTGACCTACTGCAGGTCTTTAAGTTCCTATCAAAATTCTAGGAATTACTTTGTTCTCGTTGTTTGTTCTTCAAAGATGTTGTGTGTCCTGGCAATGGCATTCAGTTAATTAATGATGAATACCACCACCTAGAGTTCTGTTTAAACTCTCTTTAACAGTTCAAAAATATGGATTTTATTAGCTTGTAATGTTAAACCCTCCCAGCATATAAATAAAGCTTTTTTTCCAAATTTTAGCAGACAATTTAATGAAAAATAGGCCTATAATGTTGTATTACGTTACTATATATGTATGACAATATACTGATATAACAGATTTTACTTCTTGCACATAATAAAATTACAATGCATATAAGCTCATTAAAATATGTTATGGTCATTTTCCATACTGTCATTTTTGGTCACAACGTGGCTCAAAAATTTAAAAAAGGAGACCGCATATAGTCTTAACATGACGTTAGGTATTTTAATTAGATCAAGAAGAAATGTCATCAAATTAGCATGTGTTCAATATGCATGTGCGTGCTAAGTGTATGAGTAAGTGAGTGCAAGAAAAAATAAAAAGAGAAAACCAAATGTTCTGTCAGCCAGCCAGCCTGGGGAAGAAGAGAAACACTAAGAGAAGACAAAAAGCTCTGGCAACACTGCCTCACAGTGCCCAACCTGCTTAGGTGTACTGCACCTTTAAGTCGCTCAGCTACACCCACCAAAGAAGACATACACAGAGCAATAGGGAAGGCACTGCCCTAAAAGAGAAGGTACAAGAAGCCAACCTGTCATATTTTCCACAAATGCAAATGCAAGAAGAGGTTCTAATTCTACTCACATTTATTATTTTTTTCTTTTTACATACTTAGTAAAAGCAGAAAAGGAAGGACAAAAAAATGATTGGTTGCATTTATCACATAAAGTTTAAAGAAACATCAATAACAGCTAAACGCATTAAACTCGCTGCATGAAACTTGATCTGTCATCTCTGGTGAGCGTTGTCTTTTGTTTCATTTTATCCTTGTAGCTGATAGACAGCACTTTTCAACTACTACCTACTCAGCTTGACTCGACTTTCTTTTGGTCGTTTTCCATTATAATCGAGTACCACCTAAATTGTGTAGGGTCATCATGGCAACGCAGCCGAATGTCCAGTAACGTCATTCATATGCAACACGAACACCACAAAAATGAAGGACATTAAGTGATGATATACCTGGCGGTTGGTGAATGGCTGTTTATCAGGCTTGGGAACCACGGCCTTGTTTCTTTTATGTAGCCATTTCCCTCCTTGTCAGGTTTAAAAAATTGTGGTTTTGATTTTTGTGAAAGAAATGCTCTCATTACTCATCGAGTGATGCCCCTGATTAGCCAATCGGTGGCATGCAGTCTGTTGACGTCACATTTTCAGATCGCTTCAGATAGCTTGGTATCAGGTATGTCGACCTAATGGAAAACCCTAAAAAATGAGCTGAGCCGAGCTAACCCGAGTAGGTACTAGTGGAAATGGGCTATGACCACCTTGAAGAAACTAACCACAACAAAGAGGTGGAACAAGAGGGAAAAAACCCCTGCAGTATCGTATGTAAAACACCAGGGTATGACCACACGATAATTAACACATAATCCAGCACCCACAAGCACAAATGCCGCCAACATCGGCTACTTACATCGTAGACTCTACAAAGATTCCCTGGAGAAGTCTAAATCAGCTCCTAGACTATTCAAGGAATTTGTGCTTGAGTTTTGGTGATTGAAATTGTATTTTTAACAGTCTGTTGCTTTCACTGAAAAAAATTATGAATGTAGCTTGCTAACCAAGTGTCCTAGCTTTAGCTGATAAATTAACACTGCACTCTTTCATTCACATGAGGTAAAACAAACAAACAAACAACAACAGAAACCCCCATAGCATGGCAGCAGCAAAAACCCGAATACTGAAGCTGCAAAATGCAGAACTCAAAACCAACATTTAGGTTGACAGGGACTCCTTGAAACTATTGCATGTAATTTCAGTTCGTGTCACCGAGAGTCTGACTGACTGGAATCCAAGAAACAAATCAGTCAAACAGCAAGTAAACAACAAAAGGAAACTATCTACCGCAATGTGTGCACAGAGATACGGCCTTCTGATTTCATAAAGCTGTGCTTTTGGTTTGATTTTTCCTCAGTGGTGTGGTTTGTTCTCCAGTGAGCTCTTCTGCAGGCCCATATTTGCATTTTGTGTCTACCAAGAGCATGCCAAATCCTCAAGTCTCTTGCATGTTTCACAGCTGCTTAGGTGAGATATTAAGTGCAGAACAATAATTACATAAATTTCAATAAAGAAAAGAAAATGACTCTCAACTGCTTAACATGTTTGTTCTTTTTACAACTTAATGTCATTTTAATCTTTTTTATAAATATAGTTTTGAAGTAAACCTTCCCCCAAACCATCATTAGTTCCTTTTCTAGAGAGAAAATAGAGCCAACACAGCATTTACATTTATTACTGACTGGGAGCATTTAATTCCAGGACATGAATTGTGAGGTCTGTTAAACAGCATGTTCATTTTCATTTTTAATCTTGTGATGGGTTCAGAGAGAAGCGAATCCACGGAGCACAAAAAAATGAGACTGAGATACTTACAGAGGAAAGGAGACTATATGGTTTATACTTTGGCACAAGCCACTATTTACCGAGAAGAGTCACTGTGTCCACTTGGGTTAGATGGTTTGGTGGCCACTGGAATCCAGTTTGTGAATACCTGCATTGAACCACTGGGGCAGAGGCAAGGCTGTGAGGCAGACAGGAGCCACTGGTCACCACAGTTTGAAAATGGTGCCCTCATGCTGTTTACTCCTCTGCTGCCTCCTCTGCTGTATGGCTATCATTGTGTTTTCTCAGGTGTGGATATGAAATAGCAGCAAATACGAAGTGATGTGTGGACTGAATGCCATCTCGCAGGAACCACGATGCGTGTTTACTTTATTCCTACAATTTTTTTTTCTCATGTGTGCATGTTTGTCCAGCTCATGAAAAATTCAGTTTAAGAGATTTGTGTGTTCAAATGCTTTATTATTAAACACATAAGCACTTGTAGAGGAATTTTATTCGGTGTAAATTTTAAATTAAAAACATTTTGAAATGTTTAAAAATGATCACCATGAGCGCCTAGTGGATTTATATCTTGTCTACACTGTTGTCTACAAATTACAACATTTAATCAAATTAAACTAAAGGGTAGAAAAAGCAAACAAATGGAAATAAATAGTAACTATTTCACAAACCAAGAAAGATAATATTTCCTTACATGATTAGATAAATTTGGGCTCAATTTTTATCATTATCATTATAAATGAATCCTTCAATTTATTTACAACGATAAAATGGCTGCGTTAAATACGAAAGGATTGAAGGAGTACTGACTGGAGGAGGAGATGACTAACATAAGACACATAAAACTCTCTGTCAGAAGCCTACAGTGAAATGTTGGGAATTCAAATGGCATTACATGAAATAGCATACTGACATTTCACAACAGACATTGTATTGACAGAAAGTTAACAGCCCACAAAATTCATCCACTAAAATATTAGTCCATAGTATAGGACTGTTTACTGTGGTGTGTTTTGGTGGCGTCGCAAATAAGCTTATTATCTTATTTGACTCTGAAAATGCTTCTTTTTTAAAAAAAATGAAAAGCCCCATCTCTTCTGTGAGGCTGACAAGTAATGCTGAGTGGCAGCTACTCCAGAACAGTGCCAGGGTCCAGTCTGTTGCTGAGGTTATGACGTTATGGCTGTCAAACGTGTGGATAACTAATATTGCGGACAAAAAAAATAAATAAAAAGTATCTTACCAGAATCGTATGCTGTTAGCATTTCCACCCATTAAGAGTCAGGAGTTGTGTGGCTGTCAGAGGAGGCTGACAGAGAATTGGCGAACCAACACCATTGCTGCAATAAGTGTTCACGCCAAACGACAATTTGCAAAATTTATGGAAAAGCAAATTTAAAACTGGCACAGATTTGAACTGGGTGACATAAATAGAGGGGGATCTAACTTCCATGCAACATTAGCTTGACGCTGTGTTGCAAAAGCCCATCAATGGCCTTTGTCCCGTAGCCCATCAGAAACACCAGCTGGTTTATGAGATGGGCAACACACGGAGAAAAATCATAGGACTTACTGTTAGATAGATAGATAGATAGATAGATAGATAGATAGATAGATAGATAGATAGATAGATAGATAGATAGATAGATAGATAGATAGATAGATAGATA
>NW_005187407.1:6895954-6900687 GCF_000239375.1 Pundamilia nyererei
ATAGATAGATAGATAGATAGATAGATAGATAGATAGATAGATAGATAGATAGATAGATAGATAGATAGATAGATAGATAGATAGATAGATAGATAACACCATTGTCATTGTTTTGTTGGAGAACATTAAAGTAATAACAGGGAACAACAGGAAGAAACTTACAGTCTGGCTTTTGCACAGTATTGTTAGAGAAGCATAAATGTCCCCCTGAACATGAAGAGCTCTGTTGTCTAGTCAAGTACATTCTGAATGGAGCGTAATTTCATGTCCTTGTGTAAAAGTATACCCTATTGTTTGAGAATTAAGCACAGCGTATAGGCCTGTAATTATACCTCCACAATAGCGGGTTTTCAGAAACAGGCTGGAAATAGCATTGGAGGGTTCCGGTCTGAGCTTCAAACTACAGAGCTACTAACAGGCTGACAGACTGTAAAATGGTAGAGAGCAAAGAATAGAATCAGAGACTGCTATCGTTTTACTGCCTGTGGATTGGAGGGGGGCACCGCCATTGTCCACTAACTTCCTTATTTGCACTGTGGTGCCTTGTTTATAAATGTGGGTACAATGCTATGAAAGCTATTGTTAAAGGCAAAACTAGTGCAAAGAATGCTTGGAGGCGAGAAGAGACGGAGAGAAAAGTAACCAAGATATGTGAAGACTGAAAAGGAGGCAATTAAAATAGAAACATGATGTGGAGATTTTAAATAAGACTCTTTATATCTACAGACCCACTCCACAGCCATTTCATATCCTGAAATAATATCATAATGGTACCCCAATTTCATAAGAGAGCCGCCTGGCATAGTGCCTAACTACCCAGCAAATAGAGGGAATAATATCATTATATCATATACAACACAGGGAAATCCCAGTGGTGAGCAGGCTGCATGAGCAGCTGTCTGATTGAGACAGTAGGTGTGCACTCATGTGTGTGTCTGTATGTGTGTCTGCATACTCTATTACAAAAAAAAAAAAATTATAGAGAGAGGTTTACTGTAGCTGTGTGTGTGCTTGTGCACGTCATCATTGACTTTGGCTTTATAACAGGCTCCAGGGCAGTGCTTTACCTGGGACCTAATCAGTCAGTGAGCCTTACTATCTCCTGGGACCTCCCAGCTGGAGGGGGAGACAGAAAGGAAAGAGAGAGAGTTTAAGGGGCGGGGGCTACAGACTGTTGTGCTGAACAGAACGGCCTTTTGGGAGCCAGTACAACCCCACCTTCTCAGTTTTGCTGCCCATGGCTCTCTCTGACTGACCACAGTCAAGGTGATCTTCTCTTTGGCAACAGACACCACCACAGGTACATGCACACGCAGAGACAATGTAAGTGTGCAGACATACTAACGCATCATACAGAGAGACTGGAATGTCATGTTGTTACATTGATGTATAGACACAGATGTCACAAAACTGTGAATGATGGCAAGGTCATGCATTTTTTTCCATATCCAAGTTTGGTTTTTGGCTCCAGTATTGGAGGGAAATAATCTGCACAGTTTAATCAGGCTTCATTGTAAATCCTAACTGACTCTGACAGCATTCACAGGACATAGCAGTCTTTGTCTGGAGCTGGGAGCGCTAAGTATGCCAAGGCGGCAGTCCTTCTGGATGAGGAGAAGCTGGACGTCAGCCGCACAGAGCTTCAAGAGCCCCTCGGGCTTCAGTCCCTGGGGTGAGCATGGGTTCAGCGAGAAACCACGCACCAGTCAATTGCCAGTCCACAAGCCTAAACGGCCAACTTCCACCTGGAGAATCACTTTACATGGTGAAAAAGAGGTGATGAGGTGGAGAAAAGGAGACCAAAGAGAAGAATCATGGTTTGGGGGGGAGAAAACATAGAAGGTTGCCATGGCAAGGAAGGAGTGGAATAAAACATAAACAAAGGCGGGTGGCACCAGGGTTCTCGGGCTTCAGAGCAGTGACAGGCTTCCTGGCATGGCTGGCACAGTCTTATGCACAAAACCTGGTGGACACAGAAACTCAGTCTCTTCTCTTCTCTTCTGCTGTCCTCCTTTTAAAGTCAAACATCAGACAACTGTCCTTTATTGTTTTCATTGAAACTTCTCAGTCTCTTGTTTAATATAAACTGTCTTGTTCTATGAGTATGATTACCTGTCTGCACTAATCCTGCATAGTCATGGTCCACTGGTTGTGACAGGAAGACCACCTGTGGTCTGGCAAACCGTGACTGTGACCTAAATGGAGCTGCTGGCAGGTCGGCCATTGTACAGTATGTGTGTGTGTTTGTGTTTGTATTATCTATGACGTTAATAATTCCATTTACACAGACTCTAATGGGCTGTTTGGGTTGCATACTTTTGCACCTTTTCTAGCCTAGCTGCTATTTTTGAATTGCTCCCTGTAAATTGTGTTCTGTCAGTCATACACAGAGGACTCTGACATGATACTGTGAAATGGCAATACCAAATGTACTGTTAATCTCCCAATAATATTTCAATACATTAAAAGAAAACATGCCAGATATTTCTCTGACTGGCAAGCTATCTAACATCATCGGTCACTGAGGTCATGGTGTAGCTGCACAACTCTAGCAGAGTGTAAATCACATTTACAGATGGATGAAAATGTTAAAGCAGTAAACACAGTGCCTTAGCCCTCTGGAAACCAGTTTGTAATTTTATTAAACACCAACGTTTTAACTGTCACTACACACTGAGTCTGAGTTTTAGTTGGCTTTGCTGCACAGCCAGAGCCTGCAAACGAACAAAATAGGGGCTTGGTCTGAAACGCCAATTTTGCTTACTACAATCCTAATATGTGAATATTATGTGTGATTTCAGCGTGTGCAAATTAGATTTTCTTTGTAGATGACATGCTTCCACCAAATCTGTTCTCCCAGCTCACAGATGGGCCTGCCTTATAATGCTGGTAAGACAATAACATGCAGACATACTGTGGAGAACCTGGCAGAGGAGAGCTGGCTATTTGTAATAGGGGAAAACAAAAATGATATAAGATTTATTGAACCAACACAACAGAGCAAATGAACAACAAATGAACAGAGCTCAGTGAAGGATCAAATAACACAATGGTGAAGAGGCATCCACAAACAGCAGTAAAAGCAGTCCCGTATTGATTTGGAGCAGTGAGCCTGCCAGCTACTGCTACCTTCCTCTTTCCAGGAAGACTCTGCACGTACAGGATATACCTTAAGGCGTCTCACTGTACCCTGCTTGTGTGTGTGTTCATGGACAAGTTAACAAAGTTGTGTAAACTGTATATTATACTAGCTATACAATATATGTATACAAAGTACAATATATGTACTTTGTAAATCATCTTCACTCTGGGGTCTCAAACTCATTTGACACATTAAAAAAAAAAGCTGGGTTTTGAAAAGAAGAGGGGGACATGCCCTCTTCTTTTCAAAACCTTCTCTCAACTAAGTTCCCGAGTGTATGGTTCTAAGTGCCTAAATGTAACCAAGCACCTTTTAGTGCCTAAACCTAACCAGGGGGTGAAAGTCAAAGTAAAAAGCGTGTGAGACTCAGAATTGAGTGACAAAAAAAGTGAACTAAGTGCGAAACGCAACGGTCAAACGTCAGGCAAATCACAGACTCATGGCTCATAACTCTGCAACTTATGACCAGTGCCACCTCTCTGTGGACTAAAATGGTGCTGTTATCTCTAGCCAATAAAATATTGCCGCAGCTGGTGGACATCATGTGCATAATAGTGGAACATAAGCGCATCTGATAAAAAGGTATTGCGTGATGTCTCTTGTTTCTTGTTTATCTGTTTGTATGGGGTTTTTGGTTTGGGGTGTTTGGGGTTTTTTTTGCATGGTGGAGTTAACTTGCATTCGTGGCACAGTGACGAACTGTGTTTATGATTTTTGGAAGTGTTCCTGAGCCCATGCAGTGATTTCCACTCCTCTGCTGTTTTAATGGAACAGTCTCATTCCTTTTTACTGGCATTTCTCTGGATTTTCTGAGTCTTTTAATCACATTATGTACCATAGATGATGAAATACCAGAATGTCTTTCAATCTGATGTTGGGGAAAGATTTTTTTTGTTAAATTTCGAACTCTTGCGCCTTTAGTTCTAAAAGTTTTGTCTCTCTTGGATGCTCTTTTTATACCTAATTGTTTTATTAACCTCAGCAGTCTTGATTTCCTACAACTTCCCAACTTTTCCAGTGTTCTGTCATCCCTTAGCCTAAATTTTCAGATTAAATCAGATTTACAGCCATACAACCAAATTTCCCCTTTTGGGCATTTGATTTGTTACAAAATGATTTGAAAATAATTGCACTTTCTTTCGTTGACTTTTTAAACACTCTTTCAAGTCATTTGCACATGTATTGGTCAACACACAATATAATAGTGATTGCAAATGAATTAGGTGAGAGTGGGTTGAAATGTCACAGCGCACACAGTGACTCAGTTAACCACCTGGAATATATGACACCACGTCTCCTCTGGTGAAGACAACACATCCCAGTACTTTGGGGAACTGGGTCAAGGCTGAAATATTTATGGGGTAAACTATCATACACACATAGACACAGACACAAAATCACACATAATCACACTGGGACCGAACTGGGAGGTGCCAGCCTGATGCTTGGGTTGAGCGTTACAACAGCAGCTAAACTTCCTGGTTTGTATATGTGTATGTGTCTGTTTGTGTGTGTGCGTAATATAATCTGTTTTCAGGACGTGAAGTGACAGCAACTGGGTCCGCTCACGTGGCCATTTTGGGTCTGCTTG
>NW_005187407.1:6902600-6907475 GCF_000239375.1 Pundamilia nyererei
GAATTACATATTACCTACATTAGTGTTTTCACTCAACAACATTCTGTACCATTCGAATGTAGAAATTCACTTTCCTGTTCAGTGAATTTCACACGCTCGTCAGTAGCGCACTTGTTAGCTAACACTGTTCCAATGTATCCGCTCGTGAGAATGACACCATGCCACAGAAATACTTTCAGTCGTCATCATGTGGTATTTTCTCAAAGGCGGGTGGTTTAGCTCGAAATTTAAAAGCAATGCTAAGAGTGTGGGACAAACTGTCGAATGTGTATACGCCCCCAAACCCACCACCCAAACTTTAATTTCAATGCATAGAAACCAATGTACAGTTTATTAAAAAGATAAAAAGGAAAGCATTTTAGTAGCGAGAGAGTGGTAACTTTCACATGAAATACTCACACACGATGCTGCATATGCTCTGTAGCACATTTTAATAAGGCTACAGCTGTGTCTCCCACACATTTTACGGCTTCTCTCTGAACCCCTTACAGGATGTCAATCGGTAGTAATTAAAATGTATATATGTGGAGGATGCCTGTTTAAAGTGTTTTTTAAAATTAAAATATAGATAAAATGTAGCAATTTAGAGTCAACAATTTCAAAAATATTATTTATACTAATGAAAGTTTATGCAATGTTTTCTTTTTACTCAACCTAAGCTTAGGTGGACTTTTTGTTTATGCATTTTGGTTTGTAGCTTTTCATGGCCCTAAATGTACCTGTTTGTAAGAAGAATTGTAAATATTCAAACTTGCATAAATGAAACTTTTTCTGACATTTTCTTATTACTTTATTATAATTAGGAATTCCATCAGATTATTTTTAATTTTAATCAAGCTGTCTTTCATTGTTCGCTGTCAAAAACAACATATCGCCAGCACGTTTCTTTTTTTTTTATTCCAGCACTATCACTGTTGCCTACATCTATATTAGGAAATTGGGTTTACAACAAAGTTTGATCCAACACCATCTACTGTACCATCGCATCCTTACATTATGCAGTAAGATTTTTAAACATCTTGTTGTTTCACCTCGCCTGGTGCTCGGTATGTTCAACACTGTAAACAGATGTTATTGTTGTACAGGAATAAAGTTTCTGTTTCCCAAACGCCACAGTGGAACAGAAAGAATCAGACTCAGCACTGTTCCTACCTCTGCTTTACACCACGCACATGCACACACAGGCACACACACGGTGAACTGAGAACACAGCCCCGGCACAGCGGCACAAACAAACACACTAAAAATACAAACTACGCATATCCAAACACTCTCACTCCTTAATGAGCTAGCACTTTTAAGAAAAGACTCCGCCACAACTCTATACCACACACTGATACCTTGAGGAGAACTTGCGATCGGAAGAGACGAACAGAAGAAAAGAAGCACTGTGGGATATGAAAGGGAGAGAAAAAGAGGAGGTGAGAGGAGAAATCAAAAAGCGCCTGGAGAGAGGGAGGAGAGCAGGAAGAGGAAAGTGTTGCACCTCGCTCCTCATATCTCTAAGGAAGATGATAGAGGGGATAGGAAGAAGGGGGGAAAGGAGCAGGAGCAGAGGGTGTCTGGGTTGGCGGTGTTGGTGGAGGAGGGGTAGCATGCTGTCGCTCTCGGCAAACAAACGGGTGAGTAAATAGACTCATGGGCTTAAAGAGTGGTGAAGGTAGGTGAGGCAAGGGATGGGGTAAAGGGGTGAGGAGGGTGGGGGTGCACAGATGCTGTTGTGCTGGGGGAAACTCAGCTGTTAGGGCTCCATCTAGAGACTCAGGGCCTATACGTTGATGAGAATGCTGTATCTGTCTCGTTTCACCAACTCATACCCACCAACCCACCGAACTCCCCCCCAACACACACCCTCCTTGCATCGCTCTCCCATCAGCACTTCCCCCCGCTGTCTTCAAACATCCATAACAACCATCTTCTCCATCCTCCTACCCGCTCTCACCCACTCCCTTTCTCCCCAGCCCTGCAGGCCGTTAACCTAGCTCTCGTCTCCCCATTCCTTAAGCCCTCCCCTTCTTCAGCAGCACCCCCACCACCACCCTCTGTCTATCAGTCTGTCTCTCTCTCCCTCACTCCTTCTCTTCACTCCCATCCACCGATCATATCCCTTGGGTATATGCACTGCTGCTCGGCTGATGAGGGGGAGGATATCGCTGCCAGTGCTTTGATCCTATGAAAGCTGATATCCAGAACAGAGCTACAGATCCCGCCACTGGGCACCTTGGCATTTGAACGACATTGCTCCGTGTAAAGCCTCAGCGAGAAGGCCATTCCCCTATAGCCTGCCAGCTGGAAACTTTAAGTCTAGACAGGTGGAGCTGGCTGGTATGAAACTGATCATGCCTAAAAGGTTGTATGTAGAACATAAGATAGTAATCAGGGCAGTTGGTTGGCATCAGTTAAAGTGCTTTTATTAGGAACACTGCAAAAATAGTGTCATGTGATGCTGGTTACATTGTTTCCAAATATGCAAAAAATTATCAAAACTTCCTTTAATCTCACATGGAATTAATAAATAGATAAAGACAGAAAATAACACCTTATACTTACTACTACTGCACACTGGAATGGCTCAGTTCCCCTTACTATCCAAAAACAACTGCGGGGCACTATGTGGATATTTATTGATTGGCAGGGTGCTCATACACAACCCTGCTTTCTTTTATGTTTTATGCTTCCCTAATATAATTATTAGAGGTCATAATCTTTGTATTAGTAATAATCTGATTTTATGAATGTTTAAATTCCTCTAGAGTGAAGAATGCTGATCAGGCAACTTGGTGCGTAAAACCCCAACAAAAAAACATAGCACGGTCTGTCTAGCGCACTCAAAAAAACAGTGTCATGTTTTTCCACAAGCACAACCGAAGGAAATAAATGGGTGTAATACTGCCAAGCAGGACCAGTGAAAGAAAACAAGAAATATTTTTTTCAGGATGGAATAAAAAAAATGAACATCTTTAGGAAGAGACCATTGTGGCACATCTTAGAGCACGAGACACACAATATCTACTTAATCCTTCCAAATTCACATGTGGGAGACACTAAGCTAAAATAAACTTTAGTGCAATGACACACAATAATTATATATTAAGAGAGCGTAATGGAAAATATTCAGCTTTCGACAGACTTCTATAAGTGTCTAGCTGGTTACATCAAAGCAATTGTGAAGAAAATAAACAATTAGCCATGGACTGGGAATATGTTCATAAATAATGGATTTCTTTTTTCTCTTAGAAAATAAGTTCTGCAGTGAGTAACCTTATATAGATCTAAAAGTTTCATGCTGTGAATTGACACACAAGATATTAGCCTTTCCCCCACAGGCCACCAGAAGGGGAGAATCAAAGAATGCCAATGACATTTGCGTAAAACCAAACAGCCACTGAAAACTTATGTTTCAAGTTATGTAGAAGCATGTGAAGTTATAGTATAATTAAGCAACACAGAGAACTACTAATACAAAGGAAAAAAGAGGGGAATAAAAGGAAGTTCCTATTCTCATTTTTTATTAAAAGTTTTTTTTATTTGTGGGGGTTTTTTCTGCGACTTTCAGAAAGAGTGTTTTGTTCACTGCACTCATAAACGCAAATGCAGGCGTATACAGACACCTCTGAGCTACATTTACAGCAGGTTGTCATAGTGTCAGTAGAGGATGGGAAAGGAGATCAACAGGAAAATAAAGTTTCCCGCTTGTCCATCACAGAGCTATCAGAGTGTTATCTGTGCCAGACGCCCACCATCCTTAGCAGTGATACTGAGACAGCATCCAGGACCTCAGGACGCCGCGGGAAACACAGCAGGACACCAAGAGAGGTGTGACAACGTCACTGGATGCAGCAGGCGTAGAATGCTGAACACACATTTAAGTGCACAAACGCACAAATCCTTACAGTACACACTTGTCCACACAATGGATACACATGCACACAGGCAGACTCTGAAGACAGAGACAAAGATGAGCACTAAGACCATCTGATATTGCTAAACTGTCACGCCTACACAAAACAGACGCTAGAAATGCTGTAAGACAGATATGTGTGATCGTCAATCCTATCATATAGAGGAATTAATTAAATTGGAAAAAGCACAGCTGAAATACTGTGGATATAATGTATTTTCACCATATTCTGACAGCAAGTAAGCCCCTTTTGGCATAGCTTCTATCAATACAGAAGAAAAATCGTAAATGATAAAGCTCAAAAGCTAAAAAGGAGGGCAGACAAAAAGTAATAAATAACAAGGAGATAGCTGTTCATAGCTACCCATGGCCACAAGGAGAAGGAGAACACAACCAAGAAAGCGAGTCCAAAAAGCACTTGGAAAAAAAACAGATACTGCATGTTGTTCAATATTTGGAAGACTTGCTGACTGTCTGCTCAAATATTGCCCCATGGCTGTTGGGCTTGAGAGAGGAACAGAGTGGCAGTGAGACTGACAGTGAGATCTCTGTCCATAGCCAACACTCTGTTTATCCGTCTGTCTGTCTGTCTGTTTATCTAACTGTCAAATTATCCCTCTCAGCAAACAGCTCACCATGAGCTGAATGTAAATATCATGGCCAAAAGTTTGTCACGTGAGCGTGCTGGTCCGCTCTGGTCAGCTGAGGGTGGCCAGTTTCAAAGGAAACAAAACAGATTTTGGCCTCTGTGCAAGTAAAGCTGTTGCATTTTGGCATTATAACTATATCAAGTGCACAGAGTACATTTGTAGCCATGGACACACATGCTAGCATTTACAACTAGAGCTTTTCCATTTGATTTGGAGCATTTTAATGCAAATTCCTTACAAATAATTAAACTTGCTATGTATTTAATTGTATTAATAGACTAACCAAGAACTCAGTGTTACCTAATATTAACTAGTGTGTCTGTT
>NW_005187407.1:6907599-6944279 GCF_000239375.1 Pundamilia nyererei
TTAGCAGTTTAGGATTCTTTCAGTAAGGCTTGGTATTAGGCATTTAACTGTAAGATGTAAAGCCATAAGAATCCAGTCAGCTCTGGTCTTTACAAACACAGAATCTGTGTGTGCACATGTTTGCTTCTTCTGAGTGCTAGGTCTCACCTGAACATTATGGGCTTGTTTGTCTGCCATTTTCCCTCAAGTCACAGTGTATGCAACAAATTACACAGGTTGGCCTTGTGAGTGACAGAAGCTTTCATTAAAATCAGATCATCCCGGATGAAAATATCCTCTGTTGAAAATCTGATTCCATGCGGATTACACAGCAAACATACAGCAGGCAGACATAAACAGACACATGTGAGAGCACTGATTCATAAACACACTTATCATTGTCAAAATGATCTCTTTTCCCATCAAAAAATCGAAATAAATGTCTCATCAGCTTTTGACATACATGATTTCAATACACGGCACGCCAGAACCCATTATGAATAAGAGCCTGACATGGATTTAATGCACAGGTCACATTCAAAGACCTTAGTGTCTTTCAAAGGGTTTTAGAAAAATGTGTTAACTAGAGATTATTCATTTTACATCATGGCTTGTTGTTAAGAAACCTTCCTTTTTGCCCAAATTTCTTGTTAACTCATTTGCTCCTTCCATTATATGTCTTAGTCAGTCTTGGTTTTGACACGTGTAAGCACATAGATTCACGTCTTTCCCCTAAAAAGTGTACCAATCACCTTGAAAACCAACAGGACTTTCCATTAGCGGTTGTTCTAAACCCTTTGGTTTAATAAGGTGTATCAGCCAAACCTCTTGGGGCAAGACTTACACGAACTGATATAAAGCACTCACTGTGCAAATGTCTGTCTGCGACAATGATTTCATTAATAAAGTTGCTCTTTAAAATTTAAACAGATGGAAATGTGTTTTACAAATTTAGACTGAGGATGATTTGAATGAGTCAAGACAATACAGTTTTCAACAGTCAGTTGAGTGCCAATATCCAACAGAGATGATAACTAACATATAACTAGTGAAAAACTCTTGGTAATATCGCTGAACAATAACATTAAGAACTGTGATTTGAGCAGTACAAAGCACGCCTTTGTGTATGTAAAAATATGGCTATAACTCACTTGTCACAATGACAAAAGACAAAAGTCAGCACTCTAACAGAAGGGAAAACTCGATTTCACATTTCTCTGTAGATTGCCATGCAAAGTACAGAAGATAAAAGATCTGCTTCCTTTTGGCATTATTGAGTCTCACAGGATCTTCTGAAGGAGGACACAGTTATACAGTCTGTGTGACTCCACTGAGATGCAGACAGAGAGATGGTCAGAGAAGGCAAAGGGAAAGAAAGACTAGCATGAGCCAAGGAGACAGCCCTTTCACTAAGGCCTGAGACCTGATGCCACCCAGAATGTATGCAAGGGTGCTGAAAAAGGGCAGAGAGAGAGGGGCCGGCATCCGACCACTTCACAGGAATGAGCAGGATGTTTGGACACAGCTCTGTACTTAACAAACACCACTGGAGCCTAAATCCTGTCTTGCAACCATGTCAGGGCTGACCTACAATATTGGCTCAGACAAAATATATGGATGTCTGTGTGTCAGACTCCCTATATGTACACCGACAGACTATTTACCAATGAGACTAGCAGCAGGACTTGTCTGTCAGTGTCTGTACATGATGTTTGATTATGCGTCTCCATGTGTATATATATATATCAGTGAAAGATAGATTTTGACTTGGATATGCTGGCATGCCCACGTGTGTGTTTCTGCATACGTTTATTTATGCATATGTGTGTATATGATTGAGGAGGAGAAAGATTGCGTGTAGAAAGCCAGTCCTGCTCCTAGCCGCTGCAGTCTAAACCTGTGAGGCTGCCAAAGAAAACTGTGGTCGGAAGAGTCTGCTAATAGAGCATGAGGCATGTCACCTGAAACTAGAATCATCTGAAACCCAGAAACCGCAGCAGGCAGGCATCTCTGCGGTCCTCTATTAAAGGGCCGCCAGAAGCCCTGGGTGTGTGCCACCCTCCCACTGAGGTCCTCCCATTAGGTAGGCCCCTTCCGTTCGTGTGCCCAACTGCACCATGGGACATCCAGTAGTGTTAGATGCACTAGTAATGACTCTTCCAGTGTCTGAGCTCACCTTTGCACAGTTTTACTGGGAACAACCATCATGTGCAGAGGGACCCCTGGGGAAATCCTGCTGAGGTATATATCCTCAAAGTCATGCAATCTATCACAAAATTATGTGCACATGTGAACCAATACTTCTAATTTGCTTTCTTAACACATGCTCAACAAAGTAACATGTATGTGCAAGTGTTTTACAGGAACTGTGATAATTCATATATGAGGCCTCAGTCACACAGGCCTAAAGACTGGTCAGCAACTTCCTGTTGAAAAATGTGCAGTCCCCAACTGATTGCAGAGTAGTTATGGAGTAGGTTGCTGGCTGTAATGTAAGTGATTGCAAACAAGTGTTGCAGCAGAAACCTGCTTGTGATTGCGTTGGTCACTAGCATATTTTTGCAATTACTTGCCATTTGCATGGAAGACTTTCCTGCAAAAGCTCACCATTTACTCTCCAAGCCGTAGTGAAACTTAAAAAAACAGTGACACCCTAAACCCTAAGTAGCTAAGGTTTGTGATGCTGGACCATATACCTCACTGCCAACAACCTCCAGATGTACACACTCTTCCAGGGTGTCCTTTCTAGAATTAATTCGCATTTAAGTTTCATGAAAACAGTCAGGGAATACATATTTTTCCCTCATGACTGGTACTTATCAGACCACTCCTTAGGCCTGCGTGACTTAGGCCTCTGTCTGAAAGAAATGAAGCTGAATTTATGTGAAGCCTGGATATCTGATATATTTGCTCTCAAGGGTTACAAACATGTCTCCTGAGCTTGTTTTTGCACATCAAAGTGCCATTTATTTTTGCAGTAAAAGAGTAACTTTAGTTTTTACTTGAAGAGTTCATTATAGAAGTAATGACTTAGATAAAAAGAACAAACTCGTTCATTTTCAGCAGACTGTAAAATCAAAAGCTGTCACATCAAAATGCCATTTTTCTGTCTCTTTTTGTTGAATGAAGAATTGCTACAGGCTTTATCCTGCAGAGTGAAGAAAACCTCAAATACTTTTCTTATGTCACACATTGAATTTGTCAGTTAAGGAATGCCCAAGTTGCCTCAGGTTTGACAACAGAAAGTGCTGTTTCTTTACCCTCACAGAAACAGCACCTTTCTAGACAAAACGTCCTATTTATTTCTCACTTTAGAGCATTAGTAAATGTAAAAAAGTTAACAACATTCAGTAACTGGGCCACACAGTTTGGGAATCAAATCAAGGACTCGTTGCTCAGGACATCTGCACCCCAACCGCTGGCTATCTGGTCACCCCTACACAAAACTTCTTAGAGACAAGAATGCACACATCTCATCTTAGCACAGGTGCAATAAAATGTATCCCCGCTGCAACAGTAGCAATTTGGTGACAGGCTGTGGGTGGTGGGAAGACGAATTGTGTCAATGGCAACCATTAAAAAGGACCACACATTCTCCAGTCACTGGCGAGACATGATGGATGATTATCTCAAGGTGTGACAGGTGCTGCAATGGTGGGGGAGCGCTTGGTATCCTTCCCATTCTGCCCCCCTCTCCTGTCTTTCTCAGCCTCTCTTAGCGTATCTTGGTCAATGCTTTAACACCCCACTAACATGACTCTATTGACACACTCCAGATAGCGTCTGGTGGCTAATGAGTGTCTGAGTACCTCTCTCTTTCTCTCTCCTCTCTATGTTTCTTTCTCTCTCTGCTCTGCATCTCCTTGTTATCCTCTCTTTGCTTTCAGAGCAGTACAGTCAAGCCTATCTCACACACAAACCCATTAGAGCATGGCTGGTCAGACACACAAGCACACACACACACACACACACAAGGCATGAAAAACTGCACACAAATGCGTCAAAGCACAGCTCATATATACACTGTAGATTATCATGAAACAGTTTAAGGTATGAAATCTATAGGTTTACGTAATGAACATTTTACTAATGAAGTCTGTGTTTTTCCAGATTTGCACCAAAGCCTTTTGAGGCAACAAGTATGTGAGAGTTATGTTTTTTTCTGGTTCACTCACAAACCAGGAAGTTTGTGCAGTCTTTAACATATGACCCCAGACAAGAATAAATCATTGTGCACTATATTTTCCCCAGTCACAGAGAGTCTCGGGAGTTTCTCAAACGGAAAATTAAAATATTTAGGAAGTACAAGGTTACAAAAACTCCCCTTTTTTTTCTTTACAAACATGACTCGCTCATTTCTTGCCGTTTCTGATTACACAATAGTATCTGAACAATCTCCTTTGAAAAGCAGAATAATTAGTAATAGACAGTTGTGGTTTATTGTGTGACGTACAGGGTGGAAGTGATCCAGTCCACCGCTTTTATTCTTTGTGGTCTGAAAAACAGACGAAAGGGGGTTTGCCAGGTTGGGAGTCTGGAGGCTGGGGGTGGGGATGAAATGTAGTTGAATGCAATAGAGCTGGCATTTAAAATCATGACACCTTAATTTTATCCAAACTTTATGTTTTGGTAATGTTCACGTCAATTCATTCAATATAGCTTCAGCATCCACGCGAATGCTTTGAGACTAATATATATATAATGGAGGATTGAGTTTGTGGTAGTTTAGCTGACTTCAATAAGTCTAAAAGTAATTAGTCTCAATTTACGTAGTTTTTGAATGACTTAAATGTAATTTTAAAATCCATCTCAAGCACTGAACACAGTAGCATTTGGAAAAGATCTGCTATATTATTTCAGACACTGAATTTTTCTAAACAAAAAAAAAATAGAAATGACATGTCTTTAAACCTGATGCAATTATTAAAAAATATTTATTTATTTTTTTTTTCATTTCAAATTCACATTTTCTAATTCATATTGCTTTAAGATTTATGAGCCACGGAGCCCATAGTGTTGATTGGAAGGTAGCCATCTCCTCTGAGGCTGCCAACATTGGGCTCACAGTCTTTGGCCATGTGGCACGATGCCTTGCTCATTTTTTTCTGCCAACGATCAAGACACATTCTCCTTACTTAGTGAAAGAATTGCAAATCTTGTCATCTGTGTGCAACTACCAAACATCTAAGCTCACACTTTCCTCTTGAACAGCAGAGGTCTGGAGATATTTAAATTAGTTCGATTTTATCAGGGCAGTGCTTGTGCCTTGCCTTAGTTTCCTGTTACTGCTAAGACAGAATAACTGTAAGTTATTTTAAATTCAAAGTCAGAACTTTTGAGTTGGTTAATTACTAATTAGTAGATAGTAATTAGTAAAAAGAAAGAAAGTTTCTTTGCTGGAAATTTTTTTGTCACAATGACACCTGGGTTTGTATTTTTGTTGTTTTAATTTTCTTTTAAATCTGTTTTCCTGATAGCTTGGTTTCAAAAACGGAGTTTAAAGGTAACTTATTTGTATGATTGTAAAATAGTTAGAACTACTGTTGAGCTGATGAACATGAATATTAACAAACTAATGCATGACTAATCATTAATCAATAGCAGGGAAAGAGGTAATGTCGGAGTAACACAGGCTAACTGATTGTGTACAGTGTTTTATAACTGATTTTAGCATGAAAGCAGATTGTTTTACTATCTGAAATTATTTATAGAAAATTCCGGTTCAGGTGACATATCTGATATATGTTTATGGCGAGTGTGCTGTTTGTAATTGTTCATTTTACTGGGGGTCTAAAGTGTCAATATCAATAACTACACCGCCGATATATATTTCTTTCAGTTGTTGTCAATCTCAAGTTTAAAGCAGCAGTGAAATAAACAAATATTTCTAACCTCTAATTATACAGGAAAAAAAATGAAGTAATTGCAATGCCCTATTTTGAAAAAAAAGGGAAAAAAACAAAAAGCAGAAATATGAAAACAGCCAATTAACATGAAGAAAAGACCAAAAATAACACAAATAAATACAATACGTTCATTAGTCAATGTTGAATAATGGCTTTTAAGAAAAAGAAAGTGTTAATCCCCAGACAATAAGATCCTTCTGATACCTTCATTAAAGACTTCTTCCCTGCACTGTATGCTAATGAGATGTCTTAGTCATATTAATATTCGGAAAGAGAATATTTTAATTTCCATCTCCTGAGTCTCACGAAGAAGAACAGGAGGTGTTTCAGATCAGGGCCTGTCAAACATAGACCATCATTTAGGCTAGATGTAAGACTGCAGGACATACGATCCATACGGCACTGAGATGGTCCTGCTTGTAAGTTTATTTATCAATTTGTAACAGCAAGTACGAGTGTGTGGTGATACAAAATACTATTCATCCAACCTTGATTCAATAACGCAAAAATGCTATTCATGTTGAAATGGTGTAGTATAAGAGTGACTCCACCACAACTACTGGATTGCTGCAGTTAAGCTGTAAGGACAGACTGTGAAATAAGCAGGGCCCCCCGCTCCCCATCAGACCCTTCCCTCTGGGCGGATGGTATCTTCCGCACTATATCAATTTCACTGTTACTGCCCAAATTTCGAGGCTCTGTGAAATGGTGCAAATAGCGTTACAAATGGTGAGAGATAAAAGGGTTAAACTAATTGCAGTTAGATAGTAATAAAAGTGATTCGTTTTATTCTACTATGCAAGACTGTCTGCACTATATCCTCAATAATACCCGGCTGATTAAACTTTTTCCCTTGTCTGCTTCATTATTAAATGAAACAGTGTTATAAGACTCAGTGATGTTGCCTATCTCAGAAGACAGAGAATTCGACATGCTAATTTTGAATTATCACACTTACAGTAGTGCCATATACTCAAAAGATCTATGCCTATAACTATCGCTCTCATTCTCTCGTTAAGGAATCCTATTGTGTTCTTGGGTTTATAAATCAGTTCCACTAACAAGGCGTGACCAAATATAGAGCCACATATGTACATATATTCACAATATGCTGACATAACTTTGATTTTCTTGGATGAAGTTGCTTTATTGTGTTTTATCTTAGGTCCTGTTGCAGCGTGGAGTCACTTAAATATCTCAGACAATGTGGAGAGAGAAAGTTGTCATTGATTTATACTGAAACTATAAAGGAAAGGAGGAAAAAATACCCCATCCCCCCATTTTTTTTAAAATAAATTGAACACACCTACCTACACACACGCACACATGCTAGATTATTTACAACCATTCAAGGGTGACAAGAAGGCCGCTAGGTCTTTGGGCAAACAAAGCCTTAGCAACACGTGCTGTGTCTGTGCCAGTGCATTGAGCGTTTATATAATGCAGGGCAAAAACCCATTATGTCAAAACTAATTTCCTGCACAAGAAAACTAAACAGGACCTCTGTAAAGAGGGAAGAGAAAATGGTAAATATTGTATTTTGAAAAATTGATTCAGCTTACCCGACCATTGCTGAGTAATGAGCTTGAGAGACATGACTGGGTGTTGTTTAGATAACATCCAGGTAGCACACTATGTCTGTACAGCACTCATTAGCGTTGGTGAGAACAAAATGCGGAGAAAATAACATATTGCATATGACCACTGAGTCATGGAAAGCAGTGCAAAAAAGCTTCATCTTCAACATTCTGGTATACATAAAAAAGTATTACGCTGTGGCTGGCTGCGGTGAAGTCGAAGTTTGTTTCTACTCTTTAGTCCTACAACAAAAGGAGCTGTCACATTGCAAGCATTTCAAGAACTTACCCACCTCAAATAAACTTTTTCGATAGTTCCCCAAACAGAACTAATGACCTTGAAAGGAGAGCAAATTAGCAAACATACAGAGCCATCTGTGTGCCCTGCAGGCAGGCGAATTATTTCGTCTTTGCCAAGGTAGTGTAATGAAGCTCGTACATTTTACATGCAAATCTCTGCCTAATCTTACTCTTACTCCCTGCCAATGTCGCCGCCAAATAAATATATAAAACCCAATTATGATTTAATTAATAGAAATCTACCGTTCCGTGGAATTGCTACTTTGGCTGGGTCGACTCCGGGAATTGAGCATATTAGTTGCACCGTTAAACCACTATGTGGTATCAAAGTGAAGCCTCATCAGCTCTTGCTCTTTAAAGAGGCCCCCCGGGCAGAATAGAAGGCATCCTGAGGTCTAAGCACCACAAACCCACCGACCCTTACAGTCAAAGCAAGAACACCACTAGGATTGGGCTCTCCTCCTTGCTTTCTATTGTTGATGCGCAAAAGTTACACTCACTGTCGTGACCTCAGGAGAGCTCTTAATCTGCATCACTCCATGTGCTTTTGGTGAATGATTGTGTCCGCCCTCTCATTCTCTGTCACTGGAAAGAAAGCGGACATGCTTCATTAGCCTCCCAATGGCAAGGTGTTATTAGAACAGCCAAAATCCAAGAGACTGTCTTTTTGCCTCTTATCCTGCCACACAGAGGACAGCAGATTCATAGTCACTATATGTGCACACACAGCACTTTAAAACTTTGTTTTTATGTCCAGAGTCACTCAGCTCAAGTGAAGTCAGCGCCAGCTCAGACTGCCTATTTCAATCTGCATGACTCATTCACTCAATCAGATGCACGATAGGCAGTTCCTCCAGACCTCTTTGGTTTCCACCTTATATGAGTCAATCAGTCATTCGTTCCCAGTCCAATTTCTTGACGACAGAAATGTGACTCAGATGAACCTCAGTCTGCCTGCTTTACCACTAATGCACGCACACACAGGTGAAGCATACAAACAGAAAGGCAAAACACACTTAAGCTGTATCTGGGCAGTTTTGACACTCACAGACGCACACATGAATGTACATACATAGCTTTTATGCCTAACACCATCACACAAATGAACAAAGTTTTCCCTTTTCTCTGGAAGTCATTTACTAAGTGCCTTGTATCTAGCTGCTCCTGAGTCCCAGCTGATAGGAGGACATACACAAGCTTAGCCTCTGCCATGCCAGTCAAGTGTCTGCCCATTAAAGGACATGCCTTTGTACCCTATTCCCCTGTCCTGTCTTCCACTCTGCTCTGGCCTGACCCTCTGCCCTGCAGCCTAAATGACTGGTTTTTCCCTATGGGAAGCTAGTAGGAGATAATGGCCAGTGCACTAGAAGTCTGACTTACTGCACTAGAGGAGAGCACACCATTGTCTACATCTGAAATCTTTAGTGTCACTGTGAGATGCATAAAATCCTGACACAGTGTGTTGGACACTTTGTGTTGGAGGATGGGATTCATCTCTGTCAGACAATATAAGCATTGACTTTAGAAAGACTACTGATATCTGCTGCTGTCTCCTCTGGTAAACATTATGTCGACAGTAAGACAAAGACCCGCACATTCTTCCTTTTGTCTTTCTCTGAATTTTCCTTCCTCTTTGACAGCTTCTGTCATTCCCCCTCTGCTTTCCCTCCTTCGAATTTTCCCTCTTTAACTCTCAGTAGGTGTCTAACCTGCCTTTCATTTTCCCTTTCTGCGTGGTAGCTTCTTCCCTCTCTTCCTTCTGTCTCAAGTTAGGGATCCAATGACTGATACAGAATGATTTTCCTGGGACTGAGGGTTGCAGAGCAGCTATCTGGGCCTTTCAATCTCTCCACTGCGGAGGGCGATAGCAGGATCCTAATGGGCCTGTTCTATCAGCAAGCGGCTGGTCCCTGCTCTGGAAGTAGACAGGGTGTGTGTGTGTGTGTGTGTGTGTGTGTGTGTGTGTGTGTGTGTGTGTGTGTGTGTGTGTGTGTGAGACTGATCGTTCTGACGCCTCCATCTGATAGCACTGGAGAGGTCCCTTGTCAAATGATACAGCACAGGCTCCTGTCTTTCTTTCTCTCTGTTTCTGTTTTCTATTCAGTTCTTTTTTCCTTCCTCTGTCTTCAGCCCGTCTATTTGCCATCTTGAAATATACATATTCATTCTCCTATGCTGAGCAAAACACTTTTTTTTCTGTCCTTCTCTTTTTATTGCTGTTAGCCACAGATCATATTCGCAATAACATATTACTGGAGAGTACAAACATTGAACAATGACAACAAAAAGGTATCTGTCTTCTAACATTATTCATTATACACCTTTCCCACTTTAAGTGCATTGCTGTAAATTTTAAACAAGTTATCTGTATCCCCACTTCCACACAGAGACAGATACTTATCCCCCCATAAACACCTTCCACCCACTCTTTCTGTTCTCACTTTGCAGCAATTATTGGGAGCTAATAGATTTGCAGTGTTGCCATTCGGTGATCCAATTACTAGGATCTCCATTAGCAATTAACTTCTAGCTAAAAATAACAATAATGCCAATTACATGCACACTTAATCACATAATCAGCATATTCTGTCACTACACAGTTATTGTGATTACCTCTGTGTTTCATGAATTGCCTTGCCAGAGGGACGAGAGCACACATCAATGACAATTTTGATTACATGAGAATTACAAATGCAACATCGTATGCTAGGATAATGAGTGGGCCAAAGAGGCCATTCTCTGGTTCCTAAATTGATTTCTGCGGATGACAAAAGAAGACGGGGTTTGGTTTTTGTAAGTGGATGGACTGTAAATTAATTGTGAGCACTAAGCTGACAAATGTTCATAGACAATCAAGCAATATTTTCATATTTCTCTGATTTCAGTAAGCTACTCACATTCCCAGCATGTTCACAAAATGTGCTTTTATTCTCGTCAGAATTTGTGCTACAAGATTTTTGGAAGAATTGGAGCTAAAACAAAGCTAAAAGTGCCAGCTGTTAGAGGCAGGCATCTATTATTTTACTGTTTATTACATAGTATAAAGATGGTTGCCATGCTTTTATGTGTTTTAAACTGCAGTTATATTTATATTTCCAAAGTTACATTTCAAGCCAAAACATAAAGTAGGTAAAAGTCTACAACATTTGGTCTTAATACACCCTGATGTTTTAGTATTAACACATTGCAGGATTTACAAAAGCATCCTATAAAATCCCTCATATCCATAGGCCAAAACAATAACCTATTCACTGTTGTCTATCATTTGATGCCCAGTTGTCCAAAGTTTTGACTCAAAATAGATGCATTGGGGCAACTTGGGGTTCATACCTTGCCCAAGGAAACTATGACACAGGAGGAGTTTGGGACTGACCTTCTGATTGGTAGATGACCTGCTGTACCACCCGAGCCACAGACATCCCAAATCTACTTGGCTTTTTCTAATCCTGTAAGCTCTCAGTAAACCTTACCCAATAGTAAAAACTTATAAAAGACTTGCATAAGATGTGGCCTACTTCATATAGTGAATCATATAAGGCTTATATGATTTACTCATGAAAGTGGCCACTTTCTTATTACTTTCATATATTGTTTTAGTAAGTATCCAAAACATGCAAGTTTCATTTATATTATTTTTCAAGGGATCTTATATCTGTTTTCACTCTTGTATGCTTTTCATACAAGTTTCACACAAGACAGATACAAACTTTATAAGATTTATATATATCTTTTCCATATGGGTAGGAACAACAAGACCCAGGAGGATGGACAACCATAATACAAGCACAACAATGTTAAAATGATACTCTGGTTATATTCAATTATCACACTTTGCCCTCTAGCACTTCAGGTAGTCAGACTGTAAGGGTAAGTTCCAACAAGAGAAAGTTATCATTCTTCTATGAACATCTGGAAAGTCAGGGAAAAGTGCTCTGTCTACTAAACTCCAACACCCGTTTTCAGTAGGTGGCTCACCTGCTGTTTGATTGATGGAATTCAGAACTCATCCGATGACACCTCAAATTCCTGAAAAATTTAAGAATTAAGAATCAGCAGCCAGCACAGCAGAAACAATCACAGCAAAAGACAGCTTGTAGGAACTTTTTAGACAGCCAGGTTAATGTAACCTACAGTAAGATTATTGAGTTACAGTTAACCTACCCACAAACTAGGCAATAATCAAATCTGTAAAACCTGTGGTTATCACAATCAACCTAAAATCTTTTTTTTAAAAATATATTTTATTTTAAAACTGTGAAATGCTTTACTATGTGGTTGTTTAACAGAACAGCATTATCAAGACCAGTACAAATCTGCCCTATGAGCAGTTTTTGACGGGCCCCCAACACTTTTTCAACTTCTTCATTTCACAGTAGCAGTGAGTAAAGTTCAATTCCCTTGCAGATGGTGTCCGCTAAGTTATGTACTAGGGCTGGGCCATATCATACCGTTCACGGTAATACCGGTATAATGTTGGGCAACGACAAGAAAATGAAAAATCGTGATAGAATATGGGTAAAATGCGCATGAGTAGTGCCTTTGTTTTCATACGCACATGGCGAAAAAGGCACGGCAGCGACGGAGAACGAGAAGGGCGAAAGCGGATCGTTGAATGAAACGGATGAACCAGAATTGGTTTGTAAAAATGCTGCAACTTCAGTGGTGTGGAACTGGTTTAGCTTTCGTCCGTCAGATACACAACAAAGCACTATTTTTGGTAGAGCATGCTAGCGGGCCGTCGTTATTACCATGTTTTTTGGTAAATATGGCACACTTAAAATAAATCCTTTGATTTTTCTGAAAATCGACAGTGCCTCTTATAATCCCGTGTGCCTTATGTTTGGATTCTGGTTGTGTTTACTGACCTCGAAACGATTTTATGTGCTACACGGCGCTCGAAAATCTGTCAAATGTTTTAGTACGACTTTGCTAAGCTACGAACCCGCACCGCTTGATGGATTGCCGGAGCATTACGGCTATATTAGGCAAGCGCCTCGCGGAGTGATACGTACTGTGCTTCAACATAATATTACCGTATTGTGTGTGTGTATAACCTCTTTTTAAGTTTTGTGGATATTATACATGGTTATGCTGAGGATATGTCGGCCAATTTCCACTGGAAATGCCTTTTGGTTAAACTGTCAGCAAGGAATTTGCATTTGCACTGTTACGTTTTTATACAACTTTAATGTAAAAAAAACAGCTGCTTGTTTAAGTGAAAATACATTGATGGGGTTTTTTTTGCACTAATAAAATTGTGGAGTTGTAAAGTATTTTGTCTAGTGTCAATTATATCGACAGTTATATTATTATCGCAAATTTTCAAATCTATATCGTGATAAATATTTTTGGTCTTATCGCCCTGCTCTATTATGTACTATTGACATATGCTGAACGTCCAAACAGACGACGTAACACACAAAAATCAAATTAACTGGGATTTTAAATAGATGTTAAAAAACAGAAAAACATATAGATATTAATAATTAGAGCATGTGTGATGAGTTTTCTTGCAAAGTTTAGGTCAAAAACCCATTAAGGGTACATACAGACGTATTCTTTTATCCTATTTCCGTTGTGTTTTGTGTGCTTTTGCAGCGTTTTTCTTATTGCTGGTGTTTTCTTAAGTTTCAGTCTGTTTGGCCTCCCAGGGCCACCGTATGCTGGGAACCAGGCATTTAAGAAAAAGACAAACATGATGAGCAGGGGAATGTAGTTGGTTCTTCAGTAAGGACCACAGAAAGTCCAGACTATAAACCTCTGAATTTCCTAGCACTCACTGAGGTCTCATACTGGAAAGTTCTCATGAGTAGGGCAACATTATGGGGGCAGTCATTTCCTTTTGTCTTTAAACTTCCTCTCCACCTAAAGACATTTTATTTTGTGTAACTTATTTAAAATACAGTAGTAGTTTGCCACATATATTGTATATTCATCATTTCAACCTGGTCATCTTCTAGTATTACCGTAGCAGGCCTAGCCACAAACACACACACGAATAGACACACATACACAGGGACTTTTTATCAGACTGTACAGAGACAAAAACTTGAATGGCTCTCATGCATCTGCCTGGCTTTCTGTTGTTCTAATGTTTAGTGTCGGTCGTGATTGTTCAAGTGTGGGTCCTTTTATATCTATATAAATGTGCCCTCAAAGAGTCTCTCCCCACAAGCTACATTATATGTCAGCAGCAGCCATGTGGGAGAGAGCCTGGTGTCTCTACATGGTGTCTGGTGTCTCTGCAGTAATGGCCAACAGGTGTGTTCTATTGTTAGCACTTGGACTGAATGGGAGAAGGTTCAGAACCATATACGGCTAGGATTTGTCCAAATAGATCAGTGCATCCTCCATGACAATTCTTGCTTTCTTTTTGATCTTGCATCCAAAGCTAGATTGTTGCACGCAAAGCACATGAAATTTTGTGCCACTGTTTTGACCTCTTACCCATCATTATCATGGGTCCAAAAGATACTTAACCAAGTCCAAATACCTTTTCCTCCCGATGTATGGCCTTTTGTTCAAGTTTAGCTTTGAGGGATGAAAACAAGCTAGATACAAGTCTTCAAAAGGCCACAAAGAATTCTGTATCATCTGTTTTGGAAACATGGAGACAAAACCATTTACTGTTCTAGGAAAGGCATTTCTATTGTCAGGTTGGTCTGGTGGTTGCATTTGTCCTAGAGGTCAAATTGTTTCTAGGGTATGCTGGAATGTAAACTTTGACTCACATTTAAAGTATCCATATATGCAAAAGAGGAAATAATTCTCTCTAAATATTATATATCGTCCTCTACGTATTTTATCCTATTTTATTTGTTTAAAGATTGTCCTCAAATGAGCATGTTCTTTTGCAAACAAGCAACGCTTGTTTATTTTCATATCACTACATTCAAACTGTCCTTTCTCCCCAACGATACCCTGAAATTACACAAATATGGCTGCTTGCTTTTGAACAAGTTTTTCATTTTCTTACATCAAACGTATGATTCTCTCATACACCAGTGGGTGTAGTGTGGTTAGAGCCCGTATAGTCAAAGGGAAGTGGGTTGTGAGAGTAATGAGGAAGCCAACACTGCCAGAGCAAATGAGGTGGTAGTGGGCTAGAAGTCGGTGTAAAAGAAACAACAGAGGTGGTGACTGCAGCAGGGCAGAGGGGCTGAAAGATGGTAAGGTGATTTGGCACCATCCAGCCAGAACAAGCAAGAGATCCTGTCTCTGAACAAGCAGTCTGCACTCTGTAAATAGTAATAGGACTGTGGTAGGCTAGCTCTCTGGTCGAGTTGACTTTCCTCTCTCTGTGTCACTCTCTCATCACTGACATGTGTTGTCTGCACGGGACACACTCTGTCATTCGAACTGGAGTTTATTAATAGGCTCTGAGAAAACACAGGCAGGTCTAAAAGTTTCCAATGGGCCGTACCACAGACTACAATTTCATAATAGGATAACGACATATATGGATTGGTATATATTATCTTTATTTATCCGTATTAACATTAGCCTTATTTGAAAGATGTCACTCATTATGAGTGGCAAGTCTCTTGCATGTCTGTTTAAATAGCTTTATTTGTGCCAGTATGAGAAGTACAGAGCTTAAAACTGTGTTTGCTGGGATTCAGCTTTTAGGCCCTGCTAAACATAGAAGAATGGAGGTATTTAGTGAGCAGTCTAATGAGGTAGTGCATTTGTTGTGGTCATTAGATCTCATTCACCTTATCCATCTACTCTAAAATCACCACTTTCTCTAAGTTGTTACAGTTTAAATAAAGAAGGGGAAACCTTCAAACACATCCACAGGAATTCAAAGAATTTCCCTTTTGTACGAAAGCACTAGATTTGCTTCATCTCATATAATTTTTGGTTTTGGCCTGAAAATTATTTTTCATGCTCCTTTTTCAAAGCCTTTCTCTGCACGCATGTCAAGCTGTGTGATGGTTCTGTGAAGTAATAGCAGTTATTTGGTCTGCATCATTTGAGTCCAGCTATTCAATGTTATGCATTATTATAAGATAAGAAACAACTTAATAAAATGACTGCTACCAAAATTTCTGCCACACCTGTTAAAAAATGATCACGAGCAAAGATAATGTTGGGGTTGAAAAAAACAATGATGTCTGAATTGTGTCTGAAAAAGAGAAGGCAGCAAAAAGCCAAGAGAAAAGAAAGGTTTGACACAGTAGGTTAGACGTCATAGACAATATAGCGCTCCTCCATCATGTCAAACCCGCATTCAAAAACAAACCAAACATCAAAGGCTCTGTATTTACGTTGGAAGAAAGCTGTAACCATGTTAGTTACTTCTCTTCCTTTGAGATTCATCACTGATGATTCTCAAAGCCAGACCACTGTGTCTCTCGCCACCACAGGACTGGCCGCCTCCAAAACACCCTGAGTCAAACTTGAAAATCCCATAGGAGCTGGCTAGGTAACTGAGTGAAAAAAATGAAGCACAGATGAGCCAAACGACATTGGTTTGGGATTCTAAACTAATCCCCAGGGGCTGAGTTGATCGTAGATCTTGTGAAAGTTGTCTTGTGAAGTCCAAGATCCGATCTTGTACACAGTGTTGGGAAGGTTACTTTTAAAATGTATTCCACTACAGATTACAGAATACATGCCCCAAAATGTATTTTGTAACGTATTCCGTTACGTTACTCAATGAGAGTAACGTATTCTGAATACTTTGGATTACTTAATATATTATCATGCTTTTTACAACTGCATAAATGTACTATTGCTGTGTGATTTATTATTATTACTGAAGGTCCGCGGCTCCGAACCGTAGTAAAGGGACCTCTGGCTAATACGTCGGGTTCTGTGTCGGGCTCGTAGCCGAAAACTAGCTTTGTTGTCTGTTGTCTGGGTCAACTCTGCTAGCGAGAGACAGAGAGAGGCGTTGAAAGGCTGCTCCAACGGAACTTATCATTTCGGAGGAAAACACGAACACGGTGTACAATTGAGTCTTAATAGCTTAGTTACAACTGGGCTCGTCAGGCACTCTTCTTGGCTGCAGTGGTTATTATTATATTTACATGCTTCCAGCTCCCGTTTCTGCTCGATGACTGCTCGTACTTTTCTACTTCCTTTTTCTCCCTCCTCGCGCTCAAAGACACATAACGGGTATGGCGGTCCATTCTCCCTGCAACACGGACTACACTGCCCATGAGGCTACATTCTTTAGGGCTATGTCTGTAGCATTCTGTAGCTTAGCACAACAACAACAACAACAAAAAGGCGCTCTCTCTCACCCAGGAAACACATAGTTGGCCCTGTAACCATGGCAACCGTAACATAGCTGTCAAACAAAACTCAAACAGTCCTGACCCGCGACAATATGAAACATGAAAATCCATTTATTTCAACAAAGTAACTATATTCTAAATACCACCTTTTTAAATGGTAACTGTAACGGAATACAGTTACTCATATTTTGTATTTTAAATACGTAACAGCGGTACATGTATTCTGTTACTTCCCAACACTGCTTGTACATAGCAGTGCTGTTACTATGGTAAGACTGGCCACTATGACTGATGCCTTAAAGCCAGATTTATTACCAGTCAACAGTGATTCTTCAGTATTCTTTTAGGTATATTAAATTCTTCAATAGACAACTTCAGTGTATGGAAAGAAAAGCTGCATTGTCTGCTTGGCTTTAAATTTCCTGAAGAGTTACATATGACAACCTACTATTATTGCTGTCACATGAGTTCAAAAGGCATCAGCACCATGATACAATCCCAACAACCTTAAAGGTTAGTCTTGGCATGGTTGTGCTGCAGTCTGTGGTTTACAGTAAGGTTGCAGACAAGGTGGTTTATTAACTATATAGGTATTTTTCATTCAGCTCAACACGAGTCCAGTTCATAATTCAGTCTTTTATGGCTGGCTAGCCTTTGATATATATGCATATGTATATATATATATATGCCATTCTGTTAGAGAGTTAGGCAATTTAGCTAGCTAAAAGTTGGAGTGCATAGTCAACAGCAGGCCAAACATGAGTGAGGTTTTGCTTTTCTTTTTCTGAAACGGGGGCAAAAGCTCTGTCGTTGTCTGACCACAGGAATCTGACCATCCAGGCCGGTTGCTCTCATGTGGCCCGCCACCACAACCTCATGCATTCCAAAGCACACAAACATGTTGACTCCCCAATCCAGATTGTTCCAGCAGCCAGCTCTTAAACATCCGCACTGTTTTTCACTTGTTTCAGCAAACCACCTGTCCATCAGGCCAATACAGTTCTCATTAAGATGAACTCACTCTCAACATCCTGCGTTCCTTAAGCCTTGTTTCCCTGTTTTCAGTTTCACAGCAATAGTTCTGGTCTTATGCAAAAATGGATAACAAACTCCCTTGATTAAGTCAAGTCTTCATGTAGGTCCACTTTTTCTTTTTTCTTTCTTTTTTGGCTACTATGTACTGATTTAATTCTTGTTAGAAATAATACGGAACGGTCTACACTGCCATTGCAAGCACTGTCAGAACAATTATATTCTGAGTGCAGATGATAGTTTGTACTAATATAAATATGTCAGCAATGATGCTGATTAAGGTTGCTGGATAGGGTCAGCCTTCTTCTATCAGTGAGCATCAGGATCCTGTGATGACTCTCACATCAGGGTGTCTGAGTTTCACCGTTCCCATTCTTCTTTCAGTTTGATAGCTAATCAATGAGAGGCCTGGAGGAGGACCAGCTGAGTTCAGACGAAAGGATCCTAATTGAATCTGACAATAATTTTCACATATTTCTCCTGCCCTGTCTCAGATGCCATTAGCGACATCACTGTGATAATAGTTGCCATGACAGCATGAGCAATGCTCATTAATGACCCGGCTGGTGGTAATGTTCTGGGTCATATTTCCCTTTTCTCCCCTTTTTGCTTTCTTTCTTTTAAATCTTCTTTCAGACCTTTCACCATAAAACAGATGGGAAGTAATACATATATCAGGAAGTCATAAGTATGAAAGAATCTACATCTAAAACCTCATTTACGTTTCCTAAGAGAGTGACGTTCAATTTTCTTTTATTTGTAAGTTGTGCTAATTTCTGGAGTGAATATGAGAGGGTTTTAATTGGGAAATCTTTACATATAATAAACAATTCAATCAATAAAATGACTTTGAACATGAAGTCTGGGGCTAATTCTTGCTGTTGATATAATCCACCAACCACAGTCTCCACAGTAAAGGGGCACATGTGGACAACAGCTTCCATAAGGATTCTATTCTTATGCTCCAAGCGCAACAGAGCAAAGTCAACACAAAACAAACATCTGTTGTGGACAGGCCTGTGTTTTCAGTGTGGTCTGGAGCCGCTTAACGAGAGCGGTGGACAATTTCCCAAGAGGCTTGGAAGGACAAACACCTCCTCTTTTACTGAGGACAAATGCTTCTGGAGGGGGCTGTGTTCGTCTGTGCTCGCTGTAAACACGAGGGTGTCAGGAACCAATGTCACATGCGACTGGTGGGGGACTTCCGGCATTGAGGGCCAAGTAAGCAACCACAGAGGCACTCTGTGGAAAGAAGCAAACAGCTGAACTCAAGAACCACAATCATGCACACTTGCACGTACAGAACATGGTTACACACACAGACACACACACATTTTGCTGTTAGCCAAATCACCCAAATTGTACAAAATTGAACTACAAGAAATTGGACTTTCTTGGATTGGAAGCCATCTTTTGCTAAGTAGTTACATTATCACTGAGAGTACAAGTGTCCGCTACTAAAAGGCAATTTTATGTCCTGAACTGAAAAAATGACAATGACCGTCTGTCTGTACTTAACTAAATTGGGACAGTAGCATCTTGAATGGTAAATACAGTGAATATTACATTAAATATAGTAAATTGTATGTATTCACATATATAGAAAGATCATATGAAAAAGTTACCACATTAAGCTATTTGGCAAGAGGACAATACTACCAGTATGGAGGATAACAGTGATGAATTAAACAGATATTGTTTTCCTAAATTATCATACTTATTTATTTCATGAAGTTTAAATGTTTAGAACTGCTTTAAGCAAAGATATGACACATTTCCAGGGTATGCATATCATTTCCAAATGGCTAACAGGTTAGTTTGTAAATGCCTTGAAGTACTTTTGAAATTCAAGTGTAAATGCTGGCTTCTCAACAAAAGCCTCATATTTTCCTGCTTGAGTGGATGCACGTTTGAACCCCTTTGTTACAGGAGAAAAAGAAATGGAGAAACATTTTGAAGTTGGCTGACAGATTCCATTGGTCCTGAGGCTGTTTGACGTGCCGCATCCCTGCAAATTAAGGTTAAGGCAAGGTAGATGAAATCTATCAGAGCTTGACTCTGTCTCATCAGATGGAACAAGCAGCTTCAGGGCATCCCTTGTCTCCGTCTTGTCATTACACACGTACATGTGCTCAGCCACACACTCATCCACATTTGCACAAAGACACATGCGCACATATACAGATACACATTGTGCACGTGGATTTTGTATGCATATGCTTTTGTTCTCACTCTGTCGACAGATTTCTTCAAAGCAATGTACATTATTCAAAGTAGTATTCATATACAGTTTTTAGTTTTTAAAAAAAGCAAAGGAATATGCTTCAATGCTGTTTGCAAAAGACACAATATTAATCAAAGTCCACCACAAAAAAGCAACCAGACAAACATATTTACTTTTTTTTTTTCAATGAAATATCAGATCACTATTCCAGGGAAAGGGCATTTATAGACGTGCTTCATCTCCAGGGTTTACTATATCACCATTTGTTACTGCTGCACATGCTGCAGTAGTGCAAACAGTGGAAATGTAATGCTAAAAGACCCCAAGACCCTGTCTCCATTAAAAAGTGAATCAGGAAGTGCAGAGGAAAGCAATACCGCAAGTGATGTGCTCTTCGTGCTTTTCTTTCCTGTTTAGTAAGTATGCATGACAAAATGCTGCACAACTGATAGAAATAATATGGAAAATTTGAAGAAAAAAAATGCAAAAAAAAAAAATACATGTATTGACAGTGACTTGTTATTTCACCTTCCTTAATTCAGAAGGGAACGTGCGATAATGCAGTGTAAACACACTTCTGCCTTAATGCAGAGCAGCTGGACGAGCCTGAGAGGTGGCGTCCAACCGTTCAAACATGATATAAAAACATTTACACACTGTGGTGGAACTCTGTTCAACCTTTTTTTTTTTTTTTAAATACAAATAATACAAATCTACCAGTAATATCTGGTGCCACACCATATACACACATAAGCCACAAATACAAATTTATTTTACATTGCATTGTCTACTAATACACTGCACATTATCAAAAACTGACTATTTTTGGTGCGCACTGGAAAATTGCATACTAGTCTGATGCACACTATTTGTTTAAGCTTAGCTCAGGGGCCTTTTATCTTGACTGGTTAGGTACAGTGTACAGACCACTCCTACAACTGTGCATGATGACAGAATGAGGACGGGAGTGGAATAAAGGTTTACACTGCTGCAATTACATAATTTTGTTTGTGAATGAGGATCTGCCTGTTTAAACATTGTGAGTGTAGAGTGATAAAAGCTGAAATCTGTTGGTGTTTGGGTAAACAAACATTTGTAGGAGGTGTAACAGTTCTACAGAGAGAAAAACTGTACAAGTGTTGTTAAAAAAAGATTGTACTGTTTGTAAATGCAAAACATATAAATTTCATAAATTGAAATTTCGTAAATTATTCAATCGGCTAATTATCTGTGTTCTAATAAACCTTAGTCTGTCAGACTTTGGCACAAACAAAACTAATCCTTAAATATACATTGTTAAATATGTTAAAGCCTATTTCAAGGAAAAGGATTAATTTTTTTTTTTTTAATATTTTCTTTAAACACACATTCAGACATTCTCCCCATAGCTCCATCAGAAAAACCTAACCTGGTGTAATCTACCTATACATGTATGGATGCTATGAAGAATATATCTATGCTTTAATCCTACTTTATGCATGTACAAAATGCATTATAAACATCTGGTTCACAGTGTAAGTCACGAACCTACCTGCAGTAATATGGCATCATCATCTGGAACTCAAAAAAAAAAAAAAAAAAAGAAGCATTTTGTTGTTGTTAAAATTACTTTTATTCTAATCTAACCTTTGTATTATTGTGCTAAAACAATCAGAGTTATTCTCAGGCAGTCAATCTCTGGCATGTGTGCATTTGTGTGTATTGCCACATGTGTCTTTTGTTAGCAATGTAAACTTCATTAAGTTTCAGGATAGCAGCGTAGTAAGTCTAACAAAAGGCATTTGTCGAGAGTGCATGCATCCCATTTGACTGTCTTTTGTTTAAGTGAGCAAATTAAATATCAGGGCTAAGACAGGAGCAGCACAGTCAGTTAATTATGTCTAATAAATCTTGGTCCAAATTGCCCTCCAGGGGTGGAAACGGCTGCCGGGGGATGGAGGAACCGAAGTGGCACTTTGGTATTTGTTATTCTACCTTCAACAGATTACGCACGCTGACTTGTCATCCTTCATCCAGTTGGGCAAGTGAAGTGAAGGGAGAACGTCAACATGCCGTTGGTCACTGCTTCTGTTTACCTCACTATAGCCTGCGGGGGACACGCGCTAATCAGCATCCAGCAAAATGCTCTGTAATTGGCTGTGTTTACTCTGTTTTAGCATGATTTCATGCTTGATTGGATTGTCGTATCCCATTTGAGGAAAATGGTCTCCCACTTTTTGTGCATGAGATTGTGTGTACATGGGTTGGTCAAATATGTATATTTCGAGCTGTGTGTATGTGTGGGACTGGAGTGAGGTGCCATAAAGGGTGTCAGATGAGGAAGTATAAAAGTTTTGTTTGTAATCATGATGGTTTTTCCCCACAATCAAATCTGAAAACAGGACACAGACTTTAGGATTTCATTTTCTTTCACCCTACTTGTCACTATTTACACTTAACATCACCTCACCTCAACTCAGTACAAAATATATCACTCTGACCACAATGTACCTTAGATGTAAAGAAGGAATATCCTGACATAAGTATGTTGGGGTTTTAGGCACATATATGCAGATCATGTGGGCCCTGAGGTTTGTCTCCTACTGTAAGCGCCCATAACACTCAGCTCTTTGTGCCTCTGTATGTAAAATGAAACTTGATAAATGTTCACCACAGTGTTCTGGGTTGGAGTTAAAGTTATTTTGTGAAATAGGTATGTACCGTATCCTGCTACTGCATGTTTGTGTTGGAAAAAGGCAGTTCAGTGGATCCAGAAGTAAGCTAAAGAAAACTTTAAGTTGAAGTTTCAGCCAGGCCCTCTCAGCCTTTCTGTATTTGAAAAAAAAAAAAAAATCCTAAACATTATTCTGACAATAAAAAAATGCTGACAACAAACTTTATCCTGTAATAAAGTTCAGAATATGCTAATGAAAAGAATAAAAAGCATTTCTGTCACATCTCTGGAGAATTTCAAAGATATTAGTTCACAAAGGGTTCTTAATGTTTTACTCCCTTACACCCTGTTTTTAGCCCAAACTAAAACCTGATATGTCTTTGAGGTATTTTTTAGTCTGTTAATACTTCATTTGAGAGACATCCGAGTGAAAACAACTTGAACTGCACCTTTCCAGAGGCTGTCCATGTTTGAGTTGGGAACTATAAAGAGGGATTGGTTGGGGTATAACTCAGATGGGATTTTGCCATGAGGTAAACTGGCAACAAACCAATGATGGGGAGATGTCATAGATATGATTTAGAGGTTGGTTTTAGGGGTGCAGTGAGTAACCTAGACAAATTCGTACAGATCTTGAGAGGGACATAACTGTGGTGATTCTGAACGAGAGAACTCAAAATCAGATCAATGAGTAACTTGAGGCCTATAGGATGGACAAAAATAGCCTCTGTTGTGAAAACTGCTACTAGCTTTAGTGGTGGTTGTACTAGACAGATCATTTTTATATAAAGTTAGCTTATCTGTAAATTAAAAGTACTTAATTAACTGACGATCAACTTATGTAATCTAAAATATAAAAAAATTAATAAAGCACTGAACTCACAATGAAAGCATAAATTCTAAGAGCAATGAAAAAAGTTTAACAATGAGGCCATAAACGTACACTTATGCAACTGAGAATCTTAAGTAATTAAATAAAATGTGAAGCGGGCAGTAAAGAGGATTGTTAGTGAGTAGGCCATGGAGGGTATTTACACTCATTATTGAAATTAACCTCATCCAAATATCTCTCTGGGTCTGCTCCATGGCTGTGGTGCAGTTAGATTGTTGCTTTAAAAAGGAGTTATTTCCTTAGGTTTCCTTCTGTTGTTAGTATTATTACTCATATCAGTGAAACTGGCAAAGGTGTCGCAGGGTTTGCAAACTTACCAGATTTTCCCAGCCATTGACTCTAGTAGAGTAGACGTCTCACTTACATCTTTGAGTCATGAGTAAAAATGTACACTACTGCACAAAAGTCTTGAGTCATCCATAATTTCTTTCTATCTTGCTTCCGAAGAGCCAGACGTTCTTGTATTAGTTTAGCAATAGTTTAGTGGTTTTTTTTTTTAATTTGTTAAACCACTACATGCTGACACATTTTGAGTAATTCAACCATACAACACCTAGGGAAGAATCAGTGTTTTGTCTGCAGATAACGAACAGCTTAGCACAAATACAAATTCTGCTAAATTCATCTGGATTTTATTTATATAGTGCCAAATCACAACAACAGATTGCTTCAAGGTGCTTTATAATGTAAGGTAAAGACACTACTATACTAGTCTATACAACTCTAAAGTGTATCCTTATGAACTTTGTTACTAGCAGCATATTACAGAAATACCTCATTTGTGCTAACATATTTAGTTGAATGTACAAAAAATGCCAACGATAACATTTGACAAGCATGAAATAGTATTTTTGCATTACAATATGATTCTAAAAAAAGTTATTAGCTAAAAACTAGACATATCTTGGTCCTTACAAAATCTGAGATGATGCTTCATCATCATTCTGGAATTTTGGCTAGCTTTGCGTTAGCAAGCACACATGAACCACACATGAACTGATAATTGTAGTGCAAGTACAAGTGGAACTGATAAGTGGAATCGATAGTCAGGTAGGCTAACAATTTCAAGGAATTTAACTTCTGGGAAACAATTCTTCTCAATTTCCATCTCTTGTTAGAGGTCAGGACAGACGACTACAATGGTTCTCTTGTAGTTTGTGGCTGAATTTCAGTCATTGGTGCTGGGGATCCTGTCAAAATTGATGCAATTATGCACATAGAAAAGTGCCATCAGATTTCAAACCACCATGCAATACCATCTGGAAAGCTTCTGATTGGCATCAGCTTTCTTCTTCAACATGACGATGATCCCAAACCCCAATGCAGTAAAAGCAAATAGCTGGGTAGAAACACAATAAAATCAATAAGCTATTCACGGACGTTCCCATAGCTTGGACCTTAACATTATTGACCCAGTGTGAAATCATCTTGACAGAGAACAACAGGCAGCTAACATCCAAATTAGAGCTTTGATTGTCTTTCAAGAAGCCTGGGGAACTATACCTGAAGACTTTAATACTTAAATACTTAATACTTAAAAATTTTGCCTAAGAGCTTCAAGAGTATGTTGAAGACTAAAGGTGGAGATATGAAATATTGACTTTCAGGCTCACTGGAATAGCAGAGTTTTATTGGCTTACATACTGTATTTCCATGTATGTTTCAAAATACCAATTTCCCTGGCAAAATGAAAAGAAATTTGTGTTGACTCAAGACTTTTGCACAGTATTGTATTCCTGTTCCAGGGAGCAGTTGGTTGTTTTTCCCCCTTATTTCTCAACTGCATACACTTACTGTGTAGATAATTTGGATTTATCGAAAAAATAAATAAATTAAAACTTAAATTAGCTGATGGTTAACCTTTATTCCCTCAACACATGGCTTGTCCTGTAAAAAAGAAAATGGTCCAAACTGACTGACAAAACATGCAAAATTGCTATTACATGGATTCGTTTCAGTGCTGGTGTGCGTGCAGTTTTTGTGTTTGCGTGGGGCAAAAAGAATAACTGAAACACCTTACAGGCTGTAGAAACAATCTGTAACATTTGTTTAAGCCATCTTTCTCACTCACACATAGATGTCAAAGTAAATGGAACATTTAAAGGAGCTGAATAACAGAATTAGCTAATGTATGCTTATAACATTATGATATCATGACAGCATGAGAGCAGAAGTCACTGGTTACATGTGGGCGATGCAGCAACATTTGGCAAATCCATTTTAAGTAAGCATTACTAAGAGAATATCTCCTATGTGTTGATATTCATACACTTACTTTGGTGGGAACAAAATGCAAATGGGGAGGGGGGAATACTGAGAATATTGTCCAAAGGTTCAAACTTCAGATGTTCATGGGTGCGGGGTTTTCTTTTTTAGCCATAGGGAATATGGGGGAGATTCTGAGGAATTCCATGCTTTGACCAGTAGCAACCATTTTTGTAACATCCTATTAGCATATTTACTGATGTCATTACTTTGGGGACATGCCTGAAATCTATATTTCTTATTTATAGTTGTTACGTTTTGTTTGTTTGTTTTGTGTGACCAAAATAACACAAATCAACATTTCACTTCCTTAGATGTCCAGCAATGCACTAGTCAAGTGTGTAGATCATCGAATGAACTGACACATACGCACAGTTCAGTTTTAACTTTTTTGTCATGGGATTAGAGTAGTGTCCTGGATCTGGTAGTGAACCCAACACTGTCCCAGCTTTGTTGGCATGGGTGGGAAAAACACTAAGCCACAATGACCAGGCTTGTCAAACATGTCCTCCAAACATGTCATTCTGAATCCCCTTCAAGAGCTGTGCTGGGCCGTGCTACCCAGGGCCCTGTTAACACTCCAAACATTCAGAGTCACAGACCCGTGTCCCCAGCCGTGCTCTTTAAACAGTTGTTAAAACTTACAGTTTTGCAATGTCAACAGCCTGAGAACGACCCTTCTGGGGCTGCTACTGCACTATATGCACAGTGGAACCCCAATGCAGAAAGGGAAAAGGAGAAAAAGACAGGGAAAGGGTGAAGGACAGGGAGTGTGAGAGGAAAGCAATGGATGGATGAAAAACTTCATGCAGTGGCTGTGGTGGCCCCTGCTCTCCTCCTCCTGTCTACTTCATGAAGGATCTGATTGAGAGACAGACCAACCCAACTCAGACCCATTCAACCAAAATGCTCCTATGCCCCTGACCTGCTGTCTAAACCCCCTAAATTAGACTACTGAGACCCTAGGAGCAAGGCTTAAATTACCAGAACCTGTGAAACCTTGGCAAGCCTCATCACCCTGAATGGAAATGCTGTGCAAATAAAAGCAGACTGGCCTGTCTTCGCTCTCTCTCTGCCCACAGATGGATGGTGAAAGGCAACATGAGCCTCCATGGCAGAAACTGGAGGAATAGTTAGCGGGTTTCCCTTCTGGACCCTATAGATCCCAGAGTCTACGTTAGTATACCCCATGGAAAGTCTAACCTGTCTAAGGAGTGTCTGTTGTTTGCCAATGCAAGCTCATTCTGAAAGAACAAAAGGAACTAAAAGACTCACGAGGTGACAAAACAGTGTGAATGATGATATATGTCGAACCAAGGTGAAAATTTGTCAACCTACCACTTAAGGGATGCATTTTGATGACAATTTAAGGGATATTTTAAAGGCTGCTCTGGGTAAGCCCCACCACCCCGCTGATATCCTACTCTCATGTCATCCAGAGGAAAGGGATAGCACAGAGGATTTCCTCTTTTTAAGAGAATGTTGGTGGCAACAAGACATGTGGTAGGCCACCCAACCAAATCATTTTACACTTACGCTGTGATGCTATTCATGCATCATGGAAGCTAAAAACACATAAATGCAGACTTCCAGAGACACACAAGCATTCCTCCACACCTCTACACATGCTAAGCTGGCTATTGTCTGTCATACATAACAAGGTTAGAAGAGCCTGCAGACAAACAGATACAGAGCAGGTGAGCTCACTAGACAGCCTATGTGCCTGTGAATATTTTCAGGCACTGGCCATGTATGTGGAAACTAAGGCAAAGGGTGATGGCAGGGGGTAGATTAGCACATACCCCACAGTGTGATCAAAAAGGAAAATAAAAATGTATTGTGGACGTAATAGAGCAGAATCAAAATTGGCCCCACTGGGCAACAAGAAATGGCCACCACTTAGATGCATGAAAGCCCAGACTTTATGCAACTCTTTTCGTTCTTATTAATGTTTTTTTCCCCTTCATTCTGGATGTGATGAAGGAGAAATGTAATTCATCTGTGAATGTGTGAAGACAAGCTTCCTCCCCTTCCCTAACGTAAGGTGTCGGAAATAAGAGAAATGATTATGGAAGGAGAAGGGAAAGGAAACTTAATGGGAGGAAATCGTTTAGACTTTTCAGTCATTTTAATGTCCTCATGTCTGTTTCAAATCATCCTTGAAGGTACGGACACACTAGTCTATCATAGACAGGGCTTTATTGCAAACCTGTTCAACGCACAAGTTTTGTTGTTGTGCATAACAAAATATATTCTTAGAAATTGCAGATTCACTGAGTGCAGTTTGGAATGTGGAGTTATGGTTTGATGTCCTCCAAGCCACCTGAAAAGAAACTGGTGTTATACTGTCCTCATGTTAAAAATAAATAAATAAATACATAAATTCTGGCTTACTAAACAATGTACTGTAAATGCATATAATGTGGAATCCTTACAATTGTCTCCAGAAAAAGCCCTCCAACCTTTCTTTTGCACATTAAGACACCCTGGAGTCAAAACTTCAGCTGCTGCCTCTGCTTGTTCACCCTGCCTGAGGCCCTTTGTCTTCTAAAGACCTGTTTGTTCACAAGTGGAGCACAGCAGGTGTTTGAGGAAAGTGCAATGTGGAATTGTGCATCCCACTGCTGCTGCAAGACTCATTTATTGAAATGTTCTCCATTTCTCAACAAAATACACTACGCTTTCAGGCTAGTGTGTACTACTTCCTCATCACGAATCTGTAAAAGTTGCCAGTGGTGGAAAGGCACATCTTAAGGGGAATGCAATTCCCCATAGAAAATACTACTATAGTCTGTTCTAAAGCAAATTATTCAGCTGCAGACCTTCATTTTACCTGTCAATAATGTGCTCATAATTGGGAGGGATTGTGCATTTACAGTAGGTCTGCTCCTTAGTCCCTGCTCCTGGTTCAGGACAACCTTTGCCAATAATAAAGTGGAACCCAATCAAATCAAATAGACCAGTCGATCTTTACCGAGTAATTGGGGATCTGTGTAATCGTTAACCTTGGCTCAGTGTGGGAAGTTAATGAATCAAATCAATACCTCTCTCTACTGATCCATAATTATTTGAAAAGAGATGAAAAATTAAACAGGCCGAGCCTACGAGGTTATCATGCCATGCAATTAGTCCGCCGTAGGGAGATTATGTTACCTAGATACCATTGGGGAAGTATAATTTCTCTTACAGATGGAGTTTTTTTTTTTTTTTTTAATGAAGAGTGCAATTACCTAAATAGGTCAGCCAAAGACACACTGCTGCTGTTGCTGCTGCTGCAATAGCAGCAGCATGCTGCCTCTTAACATACCTGAGAGAAAGCTCATGGAGAAAAGAGAGAGAGAGAGAGAGAGAGAGAGAGAGAGCACTGTCTGCAACTGTTGCTGTTTCCTTCACTATCGTCCTCTTCTTTTTTATTGTTTCTCACTCTCCTACTGAAGCTCCCTGTATGATTTTCTGGTTTCCCATAATTGCATACATGTAAATCTTTGCTAAGCAGAAAATTAAACTTTCCTCCAAATGTTTTTTTCCAAATCAATTCGGTGATTTGTCATGAAAACGACATATGCGGTAAGCCAAAAAAAGTGGCGTCTACATGAAATCAGCAAGACAGGGATCTTTTTTCAACACGTCTTTGTGCTGTCCCGCCATCCACTGTAATACATTATGTTGTTGATATTGTCATCATCTATGTGTTTGATTTTTCTTGCAGTTCTGCAACCACACACCAGTAATACTTGATTTTTTTTTTTAATGAGTGCAATGGATAGAGTTTATTTTTGTATACAATATACATTTTTCCACTGAAGTTTGAAAATTACAAAAGACAAATAATACTTATGGGAAGGAGTAGAATATTAACCCCTGTATTTTCTCGGACGCCACTCCACTGTATGATATCTCGAGATTCACTTAGAAGCTCGTTAAGAATAAATAAAAGCATTACACCGCCAGCACTATTGTTATGCTGTGAAATTGCCATAACCACTTCTATTTTGTGTTTATATTTTGCTATGTGGTTGCAATTAGGAAAAACATATAGCATACACTGAGCTCAGAAGGGCACTAATACTGACAAGCAGGTAACTCAGAGTGGGTACTCCTGTAGTCCTAGCCTTATAGTCTGCGCTGAAACACAGACTACAAGGTGATGTAGCTGTAATAAAAACTGCGTGGCGTATAAAGAAAGTGAATTAAAGAACAGCCGTGAAAGGGGGCCACCTATAAATACGTTTTTTGTTACATCTGATCCAAAACCAACCCTGCAAAAGTAGGTGTTAATCTCTGCATGCACGATATGATTGAAAGGAAAAAATTGGCACGCGCATCCTCTCCTCAACACGGAACGAGTGACCTTGTGAACCGCCAAATGGTGCCTGTTTCAGGTTCTTAATGTGGCAGGTGCCTTGATCACGATTCAACCAATTTGTCAACAAGCGCTGCTTTCCTGAAACTTGGCAGAGACTGCATCTCAGATTCCAAGTTGAAACTTGGACGATCACATTCCGAAGCTGGAGGAGTTTTATTTGTCTATGATATACACCTCTTTGTTGTTGTGCTTGAACTGCACTTAAGAAAAAAAAGCACACTTTACCATCGCACGGGGGAAAACATCAGATAATACTTCAGGTATCCCGACAGAGAGTAATTTGATCCAGAGTGATAAGATCTGCAAATGACAGGGACGCCGTATTCATCCTGTCTTTTTTGATGGACAAGCTCTGCCCAACCCTCCTACACACTGACACATAGGAAATATGTTTCAGGGAATGACACTAGCATACCCTCTTACACTTAATCATTGTCAATCACTCGGCGCACTTGGCTCATTGGGTAATAGGAACAGATCCAACATCACATCCCCTCCAATCTGTTTGGCTCTCGCACGGGAGGTGCATGCTGTTTTCATGCCTGTGTGGGATGGCTTCAAGCTGTTTTCTTATCAAAAGGCCCATTCAGACATTCTCTTTGAGAGGCATCGCAAACCTCAGATCTCACAGCCTCCGTTCAACCACATGTCTTCATTTAAGAGGCCAGAATCAGATTTGCTGCCACGAAGAGCTGTCACTGTTAAAGAATGGGATGTGATTTATCATTCTAAACCACACACAGAAAAGATAACCAGAGCGCTAGCACTTGTACGCATATGCGCACGCAAGCACACACACACGCATCCGCGCACCGACTCCCCACCCCTTCACCCTTACGCCTCACATAAATACCTAAAAAAACAGATCAACACATGCTCTCAAGCTCACTCATCCCCTGCCTCAATCACTCCTATATGTTTTCGCACAAAACCACAATTTCACACAGAGGCTTTTTTGCCCCGCACTCTTTTGCAGCGAAGAGTTGGATCACATGCTTTTTACAAACTGCAACTACATCACCTTCCACCCAGGGATCCTGTCTAAACGTTCTCTTTTAAACCTCCACTAACAGTCTCATCATTGATTTTATGTCTGTGTTTTTTTTCCTTCTTCTTCCTCAGGTTGTAAGCAAGCAAACACAGCTGAACCCTAACACCCTGTGTCCCACTGTGTCTCCCTCAGGGTGTTCTCATCACAAAACAGCTCCACAACAACTCCAGAGTGAAACACCCTCAGCAACACAGGCCACAGAAAGGCAAAGGTGACAGGAGCAGGTTTTTTCACCATTTCAAACGTACAGAGCCATCAAATAAACTTCTTGCTCTCTCAACATTGGGAGGTTGAGCATAGTTACTTCTCCAAAGAAGTAGTTTCTCTTAACTCTATCCATTTCTCACTTTTTACCCTCCCATTTCTCTTTCTCTCACAATTTGTCTCTCGCGCTCTCCAGTTGCTGCTTATTATTTCTTTGTGGAAGAGTATGTGATTGCCAAGATTGCTTGGTGGCTGTCTCGTCTGAAGTTGCCTGTTTCAACACGAAGGCAGAAAAGACTCAGATTCTCCACTTTAGATCTCGCAGCCTCTTTCTTCTCCTTGCCCTTTTGTGCTCTCTCTCTCTCTGGCGCTTTTTTCTCAACCGTCTCGGCGTATAGTGGTTTCAGTGGGGTAAATAATCATCATAAGGTGTGTTTGGTGGGGAGTGAGGGGTGTAGCGAGGAGACTAAACTTGCCAAAGACTGCAAGTGTACGGCTCGTCTCCACTCCCGTCCCTGTTAGCTCAGCCATTTTTGAGCGGTCAGGCTGTCTTGCCACAATCACACGCTGGCGCCACAATTGCCTAGTCCCAACTGCAACCCTTTCACTGTGTAATGAATACATCCAGAAATAAACTAACCACTCGTGCCCCGCTGCTTGCCCCCTGTGCGCATATGTACAGAAGAAAGACTGGAGTAATATTTGCGTTGTGCCGTGGATAGTGGTAAGCTCACCTGGGCCCGGGACGTCGCGTGGCGATGCCGTGGTTGTGGTTCCAACACAGAACCGGTCAGTGAGAGAGAAATGACCACCGGCTGGTGTCACCTTCTGGTGTGATCGTGCAGATCTCTGGTTGAGGAAATGTTTGAGAGGAATGAAGATGACCAGAGAGGAAGAGCGGTGTTTACGACCCCCTCAGAGATGTTGATGTCGAATTGTACTCATTTTAAACATTGTACTCATTTTAAACAGCACGTTCATGCAAAAGATATGTATGTGAAGACATGTTGAACATTTTGCTGTTCAAGCAGCAGAGTGTAAGAAAATGATTTTTGTGTTATTCAATTCTGGCTGCATGTCTGTTTAAATGCCACAAGAGATAAATATACCTGCACCAAATCCAGTCTTGATTGTGCATGAGGAGGTCGGATCAGAGCAGTAATTTTCCACCTCTACACTCAGCCTGCTTGAGTTTACCTTAAAGGGTGTTTCTATGAAGCGCTGCATGGTTTTATATGTTTGTGTGTGTCCACCGTATGTTTATATGCTTGCATGTATTTTGTCTACGTTTGGATTGCTGTTTCTTTTTGTCTTCTGCTGTGCTTGTTCGGCAGCCGCTGCGCTCCTTCATTTAAGCTGTCGTTTGATTTGTTTATTTTCATCTCATCTCTCTAAGCAAATAAAAAAAGAACACCTATGAAATCAGATACCACAACATTTATTTTGCATTTCCATCTGTAATAAATGAAACCAATTAAGCCGTACTTTTAAATTAGGGAGGAGGCAATCCTAATTTTCTCCTTAAGTGCGGTTTCCACGGCAATCAGAGGCCTCTGCAGGGGGTCGGGAATGGAGGCGTTGGGTGGGAGCGTGCACAGCAGGGACAAACTGACTGAGTGCAAGAGCCTACTGCACTCGCAGCTGAATCTTCTGCTGGCATGCACTTTCTCTTTCACATACACACGCATATGTCGGTGCACACACACATGCACACTCAGAAACGCCGAAGCAGTCAACATCACACAAACACTTGCACATATTCTCTCTGTTTATTCAGCCTTATCTACAGGCTTTATGTGAAACTGAAGGTTATAAAAGTGCTCGTATTTGTCTTATTGTTGTCACTTAAAGAGATGATGGTTGAGTGATTCACACAGTGATTCTCATAGTCTTTCTAATATGTATGTCTGACGCTGAGACATCCTCTTATGTGTCGGCCCGTTCTTCTTATTTTCCTATGAATTAATTTGTCCCCGGGCAAATGTGGATATGACAGCTTCCTCAATCTGTTAGCAGAAGTGTTTACGGTTCCAGTCAGAATATTAGGAAACTTGGCCCTGTGTCATTGTTTCTTGTCACGTCTGGCTGGATTCTCTCTTTTGCTCTTACGAGTACGAACTGTGATTTTTAAACAGACAAATTTTATTTAACCGCACATGAAAATAAGTTGCTCTTTGTTTTTCAATGTATCACATTTCTGGAGAAAATCCGCTTCGCCTGAGACGACAGAAGACTGGAGCTGTAATTGAGAGGGGGGAAAAAAACACCTTTAAATGTCCATATATTGAAATAAGTGCTAAGCGACATCAGACAGTTTCATTTTGCACAACGACTTCAAAATTAATAAACAAACTAACTGAATAAATAGAAGCTGTGCTGAAATGTTGACCATGTAAACAGACATACAAGCAGGCTGGCCAGTTGTGAGTATTTATAGCGTCAGTTTGGCAGCTGTTAGAGGAAGCTCAGCTTTTCAAAGTGTTCTGTAGTTTGAAACAACACGGATACGTGTTTATGCATTTTTCTATTTAGTGTTACGTGAAAACTGAAGCTGAAATTTTGGATCTTTTTTTAAGTTTATGTTTATTGTTTCAACATAATTCATCAGCTGGATTTATTCATGTAGACTAAAGTAAAAATACAGTGTTTGTTGAAATGAAAGGGCAATTAAGGATAAATTAGCATTTTTCCCCCTTTTTTACATTTATTGATAATGCAGAAGGTTCGAATGAAAATGCAACTCTTCCCTTCTCATAGTTGACAGAGATGAAACAGTAAATCGATTATTGAGATGTAAATTTCACTTTTTGTATTTATGTATATTTTGCATTTTGTTCTTGACTAATTGTCAGTGTATCTTAAAACATCCACTGCAATGCTAATGACTAATCAATGACCAAAATTTAAAACAAGAGAACATAGGAAATGTTGCATATACTCAGTCAGTATCACATGTTGTGGTCTGTCATACGAAACTTCAGCCAAGCTTTTTAAATAGAAGACTTCTTATTCCAACTTTACTTTGGCACCTCAACAGAACTTTCCCTGTAAACAATTAAAACTTTCCTCTTGAACATGACTCTGATACCTACAATTTATCTAGTCTGGCAAGCATTTAGCTTTTTGGTGACAAAAAGATGGAAAGGAAGGAGGGGGGGTAAAAAAAAAGCTGGCATTCAATCTATCACACCGGATCTGACATAGCTGTCTTATAGTTTGAGAAAGCAGCTCAGACACAACAGTTGCTAGTCAAACAGAAGTATTCCACAGGCAGAGGAAAGGAAAGACAGAGGCACGGAGAAAGAGAGGGATGAAAAGAAAAAGAAAACGCACAGGCCTTCCCTCGGAAGGGTATTCATAGAGTCAGGCTGTTTCAGGTTCATCTCTCATTACTCCTGGGTGCTCTCTCAAGCTTAGCAGAAATGGATTACGCGACACAAAGAAAGGAATAATCATCCCATTCTCCTCCTCCTTCTCTGATAAACACACACCACACACGGGCACACGCGGACACTTCCACACTTCCATACATGCACTCACAAACATACGCACACTCCCCTTCCAGTTTGTTGTTTCGCCATACACACTGACATACGCGCACTGAGGGAGCTTTGTGTGGCTGTGAGTCGCTGAGTGTGGCGCTCGTTCACTGACTGCATGCCAAGGGACTCGTCAATTATCTCCCCAAACGCACCCAGTCCTCAGGGGGAAAAGGCAGTGAGGGAAACGTCCCTGTTTTTGAGGGAACCTGGAGTTTGCAACATTCAGTTGAGTGACAATACATTCACGCTCTAATTCTAGGCTAGCAAATGTAATGTTTTTCTCTATCTCGCCCTCTCTCCCGCTATCTCCTTTTCTTTTTTTTCTTTGTCTCACTCTTTTCTGCTCTCCTTGTTCTTCTTATCATTCCAACTTTGAGAAGTTGGAGCTCCTAAAGGCTTTAGTCAGTGTGTGTTCTGTGTGGTTTTGAGTGGATTTTGAGCGTCTGTTTATGATTGCTTGCTTGCGTGTGTGTGTATGTGTGTGTGTTTGCATTAAAGAGTGTATGCTTGCAGTTTGATCTTTTTTATCTAATGTAGGCAAGGTAGGTACTCCCTAAAGATTTTTTTCCCAAAGCAAATTTAAGAAATGTCTGGAAAAAAACAAACAAACAAACAAACAAACAAAAGAAAAAAATAACAATGTTATTATATGTTATCATATTCATAATTAATTGCGCAATGATTAGCATTTTCTCCTTTCAAGCATGAAGCATAGAAAAACCTTAGCCCTTTGTAATAATATAAACAATCACACCTAGCCTTTCATGATTTCAAAGTTTTCACTGAGTGTACTGTCATACAGAAGTATTTTGATTACTTTTTGACTGACTATATTCAACATTTTTGTAACAGATGGCACTTATATCTTTACAGTTTTTTAAGCCTCGAGTCTAACATAAAATTGCTATGTGTTCTGGCAGTCAGTAAGCAGATTGTCTCAGTGAGAATGGCTTTAAAAAAAAAGATGTCCATGTCCGTGTTTGTCTTGCTAGTGTGACTCACTATATCTGTGAATTCTGGGCTGTGAGGCTACTTCTACCTGGTTAAATTAAAGAGAATATGAATAATAGATGGAGAGAATGACACTTCCGTCGCCAGGGGTAATGAAAGACCGACTCCTAGCTCTCTCTTGTCATTCCTCTGACTCACCGAGAGCGCTAATAAAGATGACACTTGACAGCTAACGAGACCCATCACGGTGAGGACATGCCCACATACACATAGAAAGACAGAGAGTGAGACTCTAAAAGAAACCGTACGAAAACAAATGGACGGCAAGAGTCGAGAGGGCATCTAACCTTGAACTGGCCAAAACACCTTGGTGTACTGTCAGGGACCAACTTAAGGTTTAGCCTTTTCTTTGAACTGTTTTAGAGAGTCAGCATCTGACCATCACTCAGGGACCTGCACAAAACAGAGAGGAGTAGGGAGAGAGGCACACACA
>NW_005187407.1:6944431-6964236 GCF_000239375.1 Pundamilia nyererei
AATGGAGAATTTTATGCAAAATACGACAGAGGAAAAGACAGCAAATGAGATTTTATGTCTGTCCATAAAGGCCCAGTGGTGTGTTGGAATAGGAAAGGTTGGGAGCTTCACCTCCAGCATCCACCGCAGATTGCCCAAGGAGTGGGTGTGCCATTGTTTACTGTCCGCGGTGTGGGTAAACAATAAACAATGAAAAGACTGAGGGGTTGCCAGCTCCTCACCCTAATGTTGCCAAGTTGGGACCTCAAACACGCCCCCATGGTCCTCACAGGCCCTACTCACCACCCACTCCCTCGATCCCCTTTTCTACCTCTGTTACCTCCCCCTTTCAAATTCATCCACAGCCCCAGAAGCCCCAGAAACCCCAGAGGGGCGGTCGCGCAGCCTGCCCACGCTGCCCTCCAAGAAACCACGAGAGGGTGTGGTTCCGCCTGGAACAGGGAAGCCATTTATTTTAGGCGCATCTCTGCTGACTGACTCATCTGTTGACTGGAAAGTTGGCTGCATGCTCCACGGGCTAAGGCTCCACCAACCCTGTGGGCTATCAGTCCTTGACCTGCCCTCCCTCCTTTTGGGCCCCCTGCACCTCGGCTTGCCACAAGTTCAAATGCACCAATAGTGACCCACTCCTATCCTCCCACCCACTCTAACCAGCCCTCAACACCACTCTATTTTTGTCTTTATGCTGGCTCTGCTACCTAGTCTCCTTCTATTGGTCTCAAATTGAAGAACTGTCATTGTTTTACATCTTCAACTGATCTTCAGCTTGCGTTTTTTGTTTGTTCACAACTCACAATCTGAGTTAGTCATACAAAAATACATAATCATGTATGATATAGAGGATGAAAAAAATGCTATCTGCAGTGGAAAACACCTTAGCACCTGCCAATGTTATACTCTTCATTATTTTATATTTCACTTTAGGTATATAGGCTGTGGAATGGTAAGACTAACAGATAAATTCTGCAGATTTTCATATCTGCACCCAAGATTTTTTCGTTTTCTACCTGGCAATAAAAGCAAAGTCTTTTTTTAATAATCTGGGTCATATTTACTTATTCTAATGTTACCACAGAATGAGAACTTAGCTGTGGATGTGTCGTTTATTTCATTTTAAATATTAGTAATAATATGTGAAGCAATTGTAATTATTGTCATAATGTATCGTTCCTATTCCTACAGACGTGGCTGCAACTTGAGTATCAAGTACGCTGAATTAATGCATCATCATTTTTTACCTGCTTGTTATTATGTAGTGGTCAAAGGAAGCTGTGATGTAAGGTGCTTTTTATCTTCTCTGTTTCTCCCCAGGGTTCCTATATTGCTTTTGAGATATCTGTGGGTTCCATGCTATGGCGTGGCGTGCTGACATTCCCTCCACACCCACACTGGCAGCCAATGTGCCAATTAGTGGCCTTCTCCGCAGGGGTGTATGGGAGGTGGAGAACATAGAACAGAACAACGAGAGACAGAGGAGAAAGAGCAAGAGAGAGAGTGTGTATTTGAGTGTCTGTAGATGTGTGTGTCTGTGTGAGTGTGTAACAAGGCCTCAGACCTCAGACATTCCTTTTGCTATGACCTAGGGTACAATTAAAGGGATGTCCCTCCCCTGCCTCCCCTCCTCGGTGGACCACATCAACGGAAGTCCTGGCCCAGCTGGAGGCTCTAATGATGGGAGGGAGGCCAGGTCGCGACCCTGGTGTGCCACCTCAGCACCACACCCTTCCTGTTTAGGTCCAGACAGGGTCCACACCAGGAAAAGAAGAGAGGACAGAGGAAAGGGGAGACAGGGAATGGGAAGGAGTTTTGCATTTCTAAAGATTTGAAGAGTTAGTTTAGAGAGGCTGGAACAAAGTAACACTAGTAGTTTTCCTCATGGTGACAGACTCTGATTTGTACTTCAGCGAGGTTGCTGTACAAGCTGAGATGACTATATGTTTCTTAAATAACTTACTGCTTCCACTCTTTCCGCTGTTTCTTCCATTAAAACATCCTAACTTTGGCTGAGGTGAAAGGCACATACTGTATGGGCTTTACAGACGGCGTGAGTGTCTGGGTATTTGTTAGTATGCACAGAGTTGCATTAAGAGTATCATGGGACTGTGGTCCTCATCCCTGCTATCATCAGACACCCAAACTGATGGAAAGGCTTGGATAATGATATGTCTGTCTGTCTGTCTGTCATGCCTCTGGATTTGCTTGCTCCACTTGTGAGTGAGGAACAGCATGGGACATGAGGGGGTGGTAAAATGTGTGTGTGTGTATGTGTGCGTGTTTAAGCGTGTGTGCTGTATCAGGCTTTGAATGCGGATGCTATACAAGCAGGTTGGTCATGCGTGCGTGTGTGTGTGTGAGAGTGAGAGAGAGTGTGTGACAGGGGTCCCCACAGATTATAGCTGTTGATGAGTGTCTCCTCTCAGCTTGGAAACCCTGTAATTGTCACCTTGCTCAAGTAGGGGAGATGGGAGAAATACACATTGAATAACAACACTGAAAACCAGCAATCAGAAAAGGGAAAGTTAGAGAGGTATATAACACAATGAAGAACACGCAGACAAAAAAAGAGCAGGTCTGATCAATTACATGACATGTCAGTGACCAAATAAAACAAATGCTGTGCTGCTGTGATTTTGCAATGTTTGCAACACCACATGCAATTTGTGTGGGGCGCATTCAACCAAGTCTCATATCTGTTTGTGTGTGAGAGTGTGTATGTGTGATCTTTTAAACTATCCGGGTAGTGTCCTTTCACATTATTATGCAAAGTAGCAAAGATTAAAGTCTGACGTCTCCACATTGTCTTGAAACTTTAAAAAAGAAGAACAAATAGGATGTTTGGTTTCGTCTTGTGTGATAAAAATATATGTGCTAATGATTATACCTCAGTAAATAGTTATCTATCTCAATACTCAGATTTTAGTCCACTGTTTGATACTGCGCTATTGATATGCACATGTGTTACATGTCCTTAATAAACTTAGATAATATACATTAAAAATAAAATACTTTCATCCATCTATTTTCTGCATCTTTTTAGGGCTGTACTGGGTGCATAGTGGGGAATATCTTGGACATGTTAGTAATCCATAATGAAATGTTCTACTGTATATAGAAAGGCCCAGACAAACATATTGGCAATTTAAAGTTATTGTTCACTCTCCCTCCATGTCTTTTGACTATGGCAGTATAATTTTAATGATAGATTTTACACATAGAAATATTAGAATAATTATGGTTTACTAATAATGCCAGTCTGTGTTCTTTAATGTCTTACTGTGTTGAAACTCTAAAGACACTGTAAAAACACAAATTTTCATTGTGCTGCTACTCTTTCTCTCATTAACTTCTATTAATTTATTTATCCTTCACAATGGCCTGACACCACCCCCAGAACCCTAGTCTTTGCCAAAACCAAAGTGACACTGGCTCCGCTGGCGAGGTTGGGAGGCCATGAGGTCATACCAACGATGGCACTAGCTGTCGACCGGTGAGATGTTGGGCCCGTAGGCGGTGGGGTGCTAGGTGCCTGCAAGGGGTGAGTGAAGGAAGTGTGCCGCAGGAAGTGAGACATTCATTAGGAAAGCCAAGCTGACGCTGTCACCCTCACCCTTGCCTGCTTCTAAGGAGTCTGCTCAGACACACGGCAGCCTCAGCTGCTACCAGACTGTGGTTGTGCTCTGCAGTGACATGCCTTTGACATTCAAGTCACAGTTTGTGTGTGCATAAATACAGTCTATGTGTGCAATTGAATGTTAAACTGGTGTTTTATGCTGTGAAACACTGTCATGCAAATGAGGCTTCATTCACAGAGTCTGATGATAGGGAAAAAATAAAGATACGGATAAAGAGAGATGCACACCCAATGAGTCTATTATAAAATGGAAGATCAAGTTCATGGTTCATATGCTGAGGCCTTATTTGAGGCAGTTCTGATGACAAATGAGACAACCATGTTCCCTCAGTCATCTTGCACGCCTGTGAAAGCAGAGCCATTTTATTGGGTCGCTAATGCGACGAGAGAGGCCAGGAGTCAATTACTGTGTACTTACTCCCCCCGCTGCCTGAACACAGACTTGTTAACGCTTCCTAATAATGAGCTACAGCGAACAAGAGTGTAACACTAGATCCTTTTGACTCAGAAAAAGGAAAACATTTTCCATTCTAGTTGTGCCTTTGTACCCAACCCTATCACAGATGACTGAAAAAATAAAATAAAAACATGAACAAAGAAAAAGGTACAGCTTTTCTGGCTTTTTGCTGATGATACAGTGTCAGATATAACAAATCCTAACAAATTAGCAGTATGAGTCTTTTTTAATAGTATTACATTTACTTCAGTGGTACACTGAGTCCAATAGAAGTAGACTATGAAGTTCTAGAAAACCCAAAAAAGACCTGACTCACGTGAGTTGTCTTCATTGTCTTTATCTAGGACTGTATCTTTAGCCAGCTCATGCTAGAAAAACCCCTAATGAGCCTCTTATCTGCATCATTATATTCACTTAGAGCTAACAACTGGCAACAGTTGATTCGTGGATTTTACTTACTTTATATGTGAGAAACGGGGAGTGTTGGGGTGCATGAATAAGTAATAGCCTTGCTGTTGGAGAAGGATTTAGGATTTACATAAAGGTAAGAACCCGGTAACAGCTGAGCTAAACTAATAAATACTGGAAATGATGCACTAATTTTTAGATACCTTTCTTTCTTAATGAGTATGTTTTATCTTTTACTAAAATGATCTCTTCATCATGATGAACTAAAGCTAAACAATACTATTTTGATATGTCCAGTTTCTGTTAGCCTGATCTTTAAAATTAGCAGGTTTCAACCAGACTTGCTTTTACCAGGCATTAGGCTATCCACTTCCAGTTTCACAAGGCTATTTATCATAAAACCAAAAATTACTAATACTATCTCAAGAGCTTATACTTACACAAGATGTGTTCTTTTAGGAAAAGCAAGGCAGACAGTGCTTGCCCAGTGAAATCTAAAAACAGATTAAAACCCAACAGCGTGAAAGAAATCTATCTCTTAACACCTCAAACAGCGAAGCAAACATCTTGTAAAGAATCTTCCACTGCCTGTTTGCAAAGATTTATCCAATAAATTATTGCCATCTTTGGGCTGCAATTGGATATTCCCTTTGAAAGCTAGCGTGAATCTGTTTTACCGGAGCCGCTGGAATAAATAATTTTCTTTTCATGAAAGGAAATTATAACAAAGGCTTAAACTTATAAAGCTCAAAATCAAAAACCTTTATCTGAATGTTTGAGAATATTCAGGATAAATGGGAGCCCATCCTCCTAGACGAGTTTTCATTGGCTCTGTTTTCACTGCTCTGAGAAAAATTACAAATCTCATTTTGTCTACCTGTAGAAATGTATAAAAACACTGGTAGCAGTAGTAAGTAAATGAGAAAATTACTCTGTGGTTTATCATGTTAATAGATATGTTTTTTCTTAATAATCACTTTGGCCAACATGGTGTGATGTTGAGGAGTTCGACTGAAGTGTGAAGAAACTTGTAGTGACAGCAGACACATTCACCAGCAAACTATAAATAACAAATGTACAACACAAGAACAATATTTTCTTCTATTGCAACAAAATTTATGTAAGTTTACTCCACATCTCTAGTCTTTCTCTTGAATGCAATTTAAAGGGCAGTAAACCTTTAAGTCTCTCAACTTGTGGCTAATTAAAGTGCTGATAAATTAAAGTGGCAACTCCTGCCTTAAACCAGGTACTTTGCTATCACTTTCAAAAGCTTTGGGGGATGCTCTCTTCACACTTTTTGAACTGTTAAGTATGTTTAATTATTCTGGATATTCTGTCAATTGCTGCTTTTCGCCCTCTATAAATGCTGTGACTTTCTTTTTAGCAGTGATGATATTTGTTTTTTACTTAACGTTCATCGATACTGTACCTTGCCTCGTAGTATACTCAGCGGAAATTAGATAATGAATTCCACTGCATTACATTTTAATTCCCTTCAAATGAGGTTGATCTTTTCTAAATCAGGTTATGAGAACCCCTGGCTTTGTTCATTTGTTTTAATTAACCAGAAGAGGAAAGGTGAGAGGAAAAAACATCGGGACATTGTTAGTGCAATGAATGATTAATTCCAAAGTAGTGCATACAATAGTGTGTAATGTGGGGGGAAATATCAATATTTTTTCAAAAAAAGTGTGGTTATTTTACTTTCTTCAAAATAAAAAACCATTACATGCGCTTTAATTCCTATTCATTTAACATTAGCAGTTATGTGGATGAAGATAGTTATTGTAGATGCAGTTTAATTTAGAAGCTCAGTTTTAAAGAATAGAAAAGATTACTCCACCGTGGGCCTCAACAACTAAAAAATATTTATTCAGTGATATAATCTTCCTCTTAGGGTATTGGTTAAATCTCAGACCATGTTGCCTCAGTGTCAAGGCACAAGCTTTGTCAGCAACATCAGCTGTGTTCTATTTTATACAGAACCGCCTCAGAACCATGTGTAACTGCACTGGTCCTGTATATAGATTTAACATACGTGTAGCATATCCAGTCTGCTGTGTCCTGACTTTGTGTAAAAAGGCTAGCTTCTTCCTTACATATAGATCTCATATAAAGATGTGACATAGATCTAAAAGTAATATATGGTCAGAGGGCCCGGTGGCACCTGTGTCCGGCAGCCTCGCCTCTGTCAGTGCGCCCCAGGGCAGCTGTGGCTACAATGTAGCTTGCCATCGCCAGTGTGTGAATGTGTGTGTGAATGGGTGAATGACTGAATGTAGTGTAAAGCGCTTTGGGGTCCTATTGACTAGAAAACCGCTATAGAAATGCAGGCCATTTACCATTTACCATATAGCTCTAATTGCATTTTTAAATGTAAAAATGTAATAATAAAGCATTTAATGACACAATAATGTGGTATATCATAATCTAATGTATGTGCTCCTTCCTGTATTGAAAAAAGACTTGCCAGCCATCTGATTTACAAAGCTTTGTTTTATCTCCATCTATTTTCTTCCACGTACCCAATATAGGGACAGGTCAGCTGTCTGTCATGTTTGTTTCATTTAATTAACCAGTAAAACAAGTAGAAATAATTCTATATGTAGGAAATTAGGCTATTAGACATATTAAGTATATTGAGAATTTTGCCTTGATAACACGAAAAAACCCTTAGGCATATTCACTGAGCTTTTTTTGTCATTCCAGTTGAATGCTTAATTACCTAAATAAACTCATTATGTATTTCACTGAACTATTTTGACCAAAGCTTGTGGGCCTCGGAGACGTGGATCAATGTTGAGTGCTAGAGAAAAGAAAGAAGTATGTGGAAATGGAAAAGAATAAAGACGATGGTCTAAAGACTTTGTTACAGGTTATATCTGCCGTTGCTGATCATGGCTGCAGTATGTGGTGTGCTTTGATGAATACAGGTAATTAGGTCTAAACTACACAGTGTAAAACAAAGAGCAACAGTATGAAATGACAGCAGTCTTCCTACAGTGTAGCCCATCGCCTGTAGGATGACTACATCAACTCAATCATTATGCCACAATATGCTGAAAGTGATGATTTTAGCCATAGTTTGAAACAGCTGATGTTGCCAAAAACTTTTTTGTAGGTTATTCTTCTCACCAATCCATCATCCAGCATTATGTCAGCAGATCACAAAAACACAGAAAAGCCTGCTGAACACTGATGGGAAAAAAGCGGGGAAAAAACCCTCTCAGTTTGGCTCGAAAACTAACAGGAGCACTACGTAACACTAAAATATAGCCCAAGTAAACTGTTTGGTTGGACGTAATTGAATAGTACAGTGAGGATTTACGTTGATCAATGTTGTGTGGATATTTTTGGCATGAGCAGGAACTAAACTTCTGAACTAATTTCATGAATCACTAAAAAATGTCAGTTAACATGCCAAGATGTTAGTTTCTATTTTAAAACCTTAGCTTTGCACACTGCTAATTACTTTAGTGGGGGAAGGCGACCTATAGCAAAGCTACTTAGGGAAGAAAATCTAGTGTGGTTACCTAAAGTAATCTACTTGGTAAATTGTTATTAAGCTGACAACATATTTCTCATGTTAAATGTCCATCAATTCATACCTGCTTTCAAGAATCAAAGAGTCCATATTATGAAAAAACCTCTAAGACATTTCCAAATACTTGGATTTTAATAAAAATAAATAAAAAATGACAACACGGCCTTTGTTTGTTTGTTTGTTTGTTTTTTCTATGTTTTTGGCTTGCATTCTGCATAATAGACAACACTGTTGGGTTTTGTTTGTGGCTGCATTACAAAAGAGTTGTAAATCATGAATGAGAGTTATTTTGCATTTTGTCATGTGGCTTTGGGCGGGATGAGTGTGATGGATAAGTCTACAGTGTAGCGGACAAAGGAGTGAAAAAAAATACGAGCAGAGTCAAAGGTCCTACTATTGTCCAACAACAAAAATAATAAATTTTAAGATAGTACTAGTAAGCAGACTACTGCTTAAAAGCTTCACAGCTAATATATGTGGTTTTGTTTGCTTTGTTATCATATGCCTATGCTTATATTCATGTTTTTCAAGCTTCTCCTCCCATCTCTTATCTGGCTCTGCTCAAGTCCTGTTCTTAGGGACCATGGGGAAGGACAAGTCCTGGCTGTCCTGGCTCTTGACAGAGGAGATAAATCACTCAGCACACCGGAGGATAGCCTTCTAGTCGGCAAGCTGGGAACTTCATTATCCCGCCCCTGCCACACATTACCATGCAGATCGTCACTGATTGGACTGGCGCTGTGGCGTATGCAGCCTACTTCTGTCACTGCCAGAGGAGTCTCAGATGTGTCTGTGAGAGGAGAAGAGAGGAGAGCAGAGGAGAGGAGAATAAAAAAAATCACAAAAAGAGAAATGTGGAAGCTACGAGTAATATATTAAAATAGGGAGATTTTAAAATGAAGAGAAATTTTTCACTCTTAGCATCTCAGTACGAGGATATTTAGCATAAAAACACAGTAAAGCAAGTTTCTGTCGATATCTGCAAGACTATGTCAATTCAGTCAAATATTTTTTGGTTTAAATTCCATGTTGGTGTTTTCCTCACATCAAGGGAATCCCAAATTTTTTGTTCAGTTGATGCATTTTAATTATATTCATCTGACTTGACGTCTTGTATGCTTCAAACAGAGAAATCTTCTTCACACACAGTGCATGAGGACATTTCAATTAATTAATATAGATCAAAGTTGCAATTAAAATATAAGAGAGCTAAATATCAAGTTAAAAATTGCTTTTCTTGTAATTCTATGTAATGAAGTGACATTAAATATCGATATATAGTTGGTTTTATTAATAAGTGCTAATAGTGTGTGTGTGTGTGTGTGTGTGTGTGTGTGTGTGTGTGTGTGTGTGTGTGTGTGTGTGTGTGTGTGTGTGTGTGTATGCGCGTGTGGCTGGAGGGGTCCTGAGGCATAGAATAATATGATGTATGTGTGGGATCAGTACTCTCCCGTCTCAGTGTGAACACACACACAAACACACACCACACTGTACTAGAGATTCCTGGCATAAAATCAGCCGTAGAGCAACACAATTTTTGAGTGTCAACTTTAATCCATTCAAATGAATTCCTGTGTATGCGTGTGTGGGGGCATGTGTGTGTGTGTGTTTGCAGAAGCGAAGACACTCGTAGTCCAGTATGCGGTTCTGCATGTGTGTGTGTGTGTGTGTGTGTGTGTGCATGTTTGCCTTGTGTGTTGCTATGCAGGCAACAGTGTGAAGAGTGGCAAAGTGAGTGTGACAGTGAGAAAAAGGAGGTGTATGAAAGTGTAGACTTCTTCATGATGCTTTTTCTTTTTAAAGTAGAGACAATATGAGAATTTTACTCTCATGTAACCTGCAGCAATCAAAGCATCAAAAGTGGTCATTTCTGGCATTACACATAGAATGAATAAAGCGATATGTTCACTCACTTGAAAGGAAAAACACGCCGTTAAATCGGATGACTTTTCTTTGTCTATTTACATACAGGTGTTTATTTCTGTTTTGAGAAGCAACACTTGACATAACTTGTGCACATTGTTAGTTCTTTTTCTTTGCCCCCTCTGGATCCTCCTCATCCTCTGGTCATCAAGTTGGATCCATGCATTTGCAAGCGGTAACTTTATCCCATTGATTGCCTTCAGTGAGAAAACAATGGAAAGGAAGAGAAGAGCAAAAACAATGTCACAGGCCAGTTGAACATTTTGCATAAGAAAACAAACTTATAGGGTGAAAAAATGTAGAACTAGGATAGCTAAAACTTTGAGACATTCAAAGTCATTAATTGTGTGACAGCATTATGTTACCACCCAAACACCTCCACCTCAACAAGATGGACTGTCAGGATGCAACGCTAAGGAATCGTGTTATCACTGGGAGTGGGAGGAGGAAGTAATACAGGGGGCAGGGGTTCCAGGTGTTTCTAAGAAGAATAAAAGCGACATCTGAATTAACAAACATTTCTATCCACACATCTGAACTGTGGCGGGAGTGCAAATGAAACTGGGAGGTGAGTGTGACTTTTCCACCTCTCAGCCTCTAGTTCTCACCACTGTCAGCAGATGTCAGTTAACTTCTGCCAGCCCTGCTGTCATGCTCTCTTTCCGTCTCTCTCTACTTTCTCTCTGACACTGATTCATGAAAAAATTTTAATCGGATATCAGCAGAAGAGGACTTTGAAAGAAAATGACAAGAACCCATCCTTTCTACCTCCCCCCTTTTTTCTTCTTCTCTTCCTCAACTTTTATATGCCCTCCTCATTTTCCCCCTTTCTAACCCCCCCCCCCTTCCCACCTCAGCCCAGGTCTTATGTGTCAGAGGATCCCCAGGGTGTGTGTGGGCTAATTAGGGTGAAGCAGATCGGAGGGAAACACAGGTGTTAGCCAGACCGTACTCGCTGTACAGAGTAATGACTGTACAGAAGCCCCTCATCCCACCACCACCCCCTAGGGTAATTTGTCCCTACTCTGTATAACCATGCATCTCTCTGCTCCACTTCTGTTTGCTTTTCATTAATTCTTTTTATGTGGTTATTTGTTAGCATTATTTATGGCCCACACAAATATTAGCACCATTAGCTGGTGATACAACAATGACTTTGCCACCATGGTCCTTACCGAAGCCGCTAGGGCTAGAAGTATTGATGCGTCTTTATCAGGTCAAGGTGGTCCGTTAATGTGTGTGTGCATGCTTGCTTCAGTGCATGCGCCCATGTTAGTATAAGCTTTGCAGACTTACTCCGCTCATGCAGGCTTACAGTACTTATTTTCTCCATTTGCCATGGGTTTATTGATTCTCACAGATGCGTATGTATCACATTTCGAACTTGATATAGTCTTTTTCAGATTTATTAATGAGATTGGACATGACATACATGACTGTGCAAATCTAAAAAAAAAAAAAAGAATGACTTTAGTCCGCTTTCTTTCTTTCTGATTATTAAATTATGACTAGGGAGATGGGTAAAGAATTTATGAGCACAAATTGACAAAGAGTTGGCGTAACAGACAGTAAAAGGAGAACGCAGAACGGATGAGTGAAGGAAAGAGTGTGAGATGCAAAAAGAAATTGTTGAGACAACTAAAAGAAAGACGGGAAAGGATGAAGAGTGGAAAAGAAAGAGCACACTACTGTTAAGTGCATAAGCGGCAATATGCGCCCAGTGAGGTGGAACTGGACCTGGTGAATATTGTCCTAGGTCAAGCTAAGTCAGAATCACTTGGATGACTGTTGCTCACTAGAGCAGAATGCAGACGAGGTGGAGAAAGCGGCTACAAACCTGAGTCAGCGCCAAAGCCTATATTACAGAATATATGCTCTTTGCTACCATCAGTAAATCTCCACCAAAAATAATTATGTTGGGATAATTACATTTTTTTCACCTTGAGACTCCAACAGTAAGTACTATGAAACATCTGATGTGCAAAAAAGTTTAAAAAAATGTTCTGATTTGCAATCCAGACCCTTACTATTTGTGCTGATCTGCTCAAACTTATTTTGTTTAGTAGATTTAAATTAGTTTCATCTCATTTTAAGGAAAAAAATGTTAAAGGATTACAGTTTTGATGATTGAAAAGTAATTGCCCAGAATGACATAATGTTGTGTCAGAAAGTTAAATAAGTCATTAAGTAAGCACATAGTCAAGTTGGATCCATACAGAGCCCCTCTGATGACATGGTCCAAAAAATAAATAAATTGTGGCCACAAAATACTACTTTATGGGCACGAAATGGGTATAACGTGCGCACAAAATGCTAATTTGTGGGCCAACTTGACCGATAACCGTGATCCTTCCCAGGCCCTTGCAGTTGGTTGACAATAAAATCTATCCCGGCGTTCAGGTCGTACTTACATCTGTAAAGCAACTGGGTAATACGTAATAATGGTTCCTTGCCTTGCCAGGCTTTTCAAAATGCATTTGTAGCTCATTCCCAGCCTAAAATAAAACTCAATCATGCTGTCTCTGTCCATGGTGTATAGGTTTAGCCTACTGTTAGGCTATTTTTCTACGCAGCTGTCCAGGAATTGTATCAATATGATGTGCGCATGTTATCTATTTCGTTGCCACAAATGCGTAATTCATTGCCACGTTATACCCAATTCGTGCCCACAAATTAGCATTTCGTGCGCACGTTATACCTATTTCGTGCCCCCCTCAAAATAGTATTTCGTGGGCACGTTATACTATTTCAAGGGCACAAAGTAGTATTTTGTGGCCACAATTTATTTATCTTTTGGACCATGTCATCAGAGGGGTTCCGTAGATCCAAGCTCTAAAGACTACAAAAAAGATGTAGCTGACATCAATATATGAGAATCTTATTTTATTAGGTGATAGGTTAGGCTGATAATTGTGTCCATATTTCCATAGCACAGCTATTTCTCTTCCAGTAGCCCATTGTAAATTTAAGCCATGAAGATATCAAGGTGACAGAGATGAGATCTGAGGACTGAATATATATGAGATCATGTACTCATCATCAGCTGAAGCATTTTAAATGGTTGCCACTGGTTGACGTGTCTTATGTGAGAAAATATTCAGATACCACTTGCTTAGATCCTCGGAGACATGACAATTTGTACATTTTCACAGGATGTATCGTTATCAGAGGCATTTCTATTCGTTTGCTAGTCCTCTGTCTCTCTAGTTATGTTACTAACCCAACACAGCAGTAAAATATAAAGTCTAAAGTGCATTAAAGGAATTAAACATACATTTTTAAACTTAACTGAGATGGACCTGACATTTTTTGACCTGGTGAAGGTGAGTGATTGGGCACAGCAGAGGGTGTTGTTTCTTCCCTACCTGATATTTGGCATTACTGCATGCACTGAATGTAATGTTTAACTAAAGCTAAGTTGAGCTAAGTGATTATGTGTGACGTAGCTCTGAAACCTTTACCTTTTACTCAACCAAAAAAAACAGCAATGTGCTCAAAGCTGATCAAGTCAAGAAGTAAGCAGTGCTGAAAACTAAACATGAAAATGTTCAAGCCCTTAAATGTGATTTATTTTTAAATGAGTGAATAACAAATAAAATTTGTGAAAGGCAGCTGAATTGTAGACCTGGATTAATCACTTTATTAAGTGTAGTATATGTGATATTTTGAAACTCAGTATAGTGTGACCTGCACTTTGCATAAAGTTTATTTTATACTTTGTTTTTTCCCAACTTACACCTGTTTGATTTGAGCTCAGCTTACAGTCTACTGTTGTTGTAGTAGCCCATACGATCCACCAGCAGCTAGTATAGGAACCTTATACTTTTAACTTAATTTGCTCCCAGGAAGTAAAAAGCTTACAACGCCTCTTTCCCTGCCTACTTTATTTCCTGCGCTTCATATTTTCATTGTTGATTAAATAGAGCCGGTAATGTGTACCAGCAACTTTTTCTGTCTAGTTGCTGGTACACTTTTCTCAACTCCAATCCATTACTTTGGGAGAAATAAAATACTTTTTAAGACACAAATAATCATTTTATCCTCTTAAATTAACACTATCTATTATAATGTTACAGATAAGTGGGGCTGATAACATTTGCTGCAACATTAATTTTATCATTTTATGATTAGCCATATTTGTTACCTGCTATCTAATGTTGGAAACTGCTAATAATTAAATGGTGCTAATGATAGGGTGTAGCAACCTGGTTAACATTTATGATGACCGTTTTGTACTTATATATTGTTGAAACAGGAGCTTTACTGACTTCACAAAATTCTTCATGAAGACTCAGTCTTGAACATGGTTCACCAGGTTTGTTGTGCTGCTGCTGCTATGGCTAAGCAGAGGAACTGTGTGCCTTTCTGCAGCCCAGTTTTGTGTAGTTGCTTGTCAGCATTAGAAGGCACTACTGGTGTCAGTACTGGTATAAATGAGGACCTAATCTGACAGTTTTTAAGCTATGGTACTGAAAAACAAACAAACAAAAAAAAAACCAAAGGAAAAACGTAGATATCAATTTGTACAGTAAGTATCAGTTTTGGTGACTTGCCTATCTAACAGTTTCATGTAGTGGGTTCAAGGTAGCTTGGAGGTGGGTATGTGAACTATAGTACTGCAAAGTTGGCTTAGTGACATTGGAGGTTTAAAGGGGTGTTCATTGGTTTTTTGCAAAATAATAAAAAATAAGACAAAAATAAGACAAAACTGACACAGATTAAAAGTAGAATAACAGCCTTTACTAGTTACAAACATTTTACTAAAGCTAATATGCATCATTAGCAAACTAAAACTCAGCACCAGATGCCAAACTTTGCGGTCCTCGTGACTAATTTTCCTTAGAGGTGGGAGAGTTTAGCTCTGGTCAGAGTAGAGGCGTGCTTGCAATGACTGGTCACATTTTTTAAGGTAGTGGAGTTTTTTGGTGGCTGGTCTTCCCAGTTTGTTATCGCAGCTAGTGAACAAGTTGTCATAGCATTGGATTATGGATGATGGGAGAATTATTTAGTTACTAATTTCTTTGTTTTTTCACTCTCAACTTTAGCATTCCCTACAACTGGAAGAAAAGAATTCTAACTTCGAAATACATTGAAATAACAACAATAAAGAAACTGTACGGCTCCTTCACCTTGGCCACTGTAATTGGCTTAACTGATGTGTTTTATTAACTGTCAGAAGCACCAGCAGGGTCTACATTATGCACCTGTCACATAGGGAGCCTAGGCAGAAAATGGATAATAGAGCAGTCACTGTCTGACATTTTGAAAAGGCTTTTGCTGCTGACACTGGTGAGTGTATAACAGGGAAGTTATATTACACAGACGATTGGATAGTGAACTAACTGATCACTCGTTCATTTGCACTCTTTCACCCTGGGGTCGGAAGTGTGACACGAGGCGTTTGTTCATTTTTCCACTGCTGATGTCAGTTGTTTTTTAATCAGCACCACCAGTCTGTAAGTAGTGCAGGTGTGGCACAAAGAAGCAGTAATGCTGAGGATGTGTGAAATTACACTCATTACGGTGTAAGATGAGCAGCACCAAAGAACATTGTAAAAGTTTGCATTAACAAGTAATTGTCAGATTTTTCGGAAACTTAAATTGTTAGCAGGTTTTGAATTCAGCTCTTTCATCTGAGTTCACCTTCGAAGTTAGAGTCAGTACACAGTTCAGTCAGACTGAGAGGCTGTTTATATGGCATTAGTAATTACTGTTGATTACCAAAGAATATTGATTCCCGGATTTGTTCAGAATAACAAAATGGCTATATGTCGAAAAAAGAAACTACAAGGGCAAGGTGGTCACGATCCATTAAGCATCCATAGCCATTCATTCAACAGTCATTTGGATGACCTCGTCATGAGATGAAAGAGGTCATCCAAACACTGTGTTAAGTTTCACTATATTCAAACAGCAACAATGATGATGAATTACATTGACGAGTAATATGAACAGATTCCTGCACTTAGCAGTTTGTTATTCAGGCTCCAGAAACATCTGCTTCTAGTATATGTTAATATGAGTCTTTAATCTTTAAAACTTAAGGAATGGAAATAAAGTTTGGTTTAGTAATCTTTTCTTTTTTTTTCTTTTTTTTTGTGTCCCGTTTGGATCTTTAGCCATCAGAATTGTTGTCTGAAGGCCAAGAAAGATGCAAGCAGATTTACTTTACCAGGTGGATCATCATGGCCTTGCCATATTGGTCCATTTGATTGACCTTTATTATAATTATGTATTTATTTGACTTGATTTTCGGTTGTTACAGACGGGACAGACATTACTGGGGGGGTAGGACAGGGAGAAAGAATGAATAAAAATAGAGGGGAGAAGAGATGGTAAGAAAGGGAGAAAGAAAAATAAGAAAAACAAACAAAACACCTGGATCACCTGTATGGAGATAAAAAAATAAAAAAAAACAGGAGAAAACAAAGAAAAAAGAGCAACATAATAAATCCAACACCTTCACAATAAACTAGCTAACAGTAGATAACAGTAGATACTAAATATTAAGTGTTATTGCGCAGCATGCAAGATGACAGCGCACAATGTGCTTTGAGGTAGCAGCCAAGAAAGGTGTAGTTTGTGTCTGTGTCAGGTACCCCTGCCCCCAGAGGGGCAAACCGTACCCAGGAGATGTAACCCTTCTCTCTGGGGTGGAGACAAGCAGACCGCCTATTATTATCTGCAGTACAAGGGAGACCCGGCATCCCAGACCCCAATCTGACGGCCAGCACCTCCTCCCAGCCCCCCAGCCCCGACGGTTAACAAAACGGGGTTGTCATGGTCCTGGGTCGAGCGACCCAGTGTTTGAGTTTTATTTATCTTTTGTATTCATTTGTGCCTAACTTAGTTCACCTAGTTAATTTCTAGATTGCAGTTTAGTTATGTCATCTCCCCCTGTACTAAGTCTCCCTGGTTTATGCGTCATGTCTGCGTGGTTATGTTTAGTTCTTGTCATGTCTAATCTCCATGTTTCCTGTTTTACTTTGAAAGTCTGTATTCTATGTCAGTGTATTTAGTTTCACCTGTCCCGTCATTAGGTTCATGTGTGTCAGCTGTGCTCCAATGTGTGGCCACTTCCCCTGATCATCCCTCATGTGTATTTAGTCTCTGTGTTTCATGTAGTCTGTGTCGCGTCATCTGTGTTCCCACCCTCCATGTCCTCACGGCCAGTCTGCACAATCATCGTCATGGTTTTCTGAGTCTCCTTAGTTTATCAGTATCTGTTTCCCAGTTTAGTTTAGGTTCAGTTTAGTTTAGGTTCAGTTTAGTCACGGTGTTTCTGCTTTGTGTTGAGACCTGTCATCAGCCACAATAAAGGCTCGCTTTCAGTTTAAGTTTACTCCGGTCTACTCTCTTGTGTTCGCACCTGGGTCCACCACACACACCACCGCACGGTCTGTCCCCTCAGATCGTTACAGGGGTTGAGTGAAGACCCCAAACCTCCCTCCGCCCGCTCATATGTAGTGTTGCTGCTGTTCTAAAGTGCATTTATTAGTAATCATTTCTAAGAAATACTGTTTTAGGTACTCCTTAATTTTATCTGAAACCCCTTCCTAGTTTAGCAGATGTTAACAACTTAAAACACCTTAAAATAAATAACAGTCATACTATTTTTTTAGTAGATTAGGTAGTCTTCAAATTACAATTTTGAAAATAAGCTTCAGATAAACTACAAAAAGCTTAACACAAATTTACACCTGACTTAGTGTTAAGTTAAAGTTCAAGATGCTCCATTTATGCACCTTTACACTATCCAGGTTACTCTTAACATTAGTTTCTCCAAATTCTACCTTGAAAAAAACAGTATACTCACACACTGCACAATGCAACCAGCATTAAAGTCTTTTGAGATAAATACAAGTTTATGCAGCAACAGGTCAGTTTTGAATCAGTTATGTGATCTAAAACTTTGTGAGCCTTTGAGAAAGCAATCAAGAAAACAGCAAAGATCGCTGAAACTAGGCTCTTCTGTGGACTAAGAAAAAGTCCTGGACCTGATCTTTGTATCCAGGTCTGCCGTGGTCCATATTGTCGTATAAAAGACTTTTAACAAGCTTCACAAAATTAGTTTCAGCTTTGAAGTAGAACATTAGCAAGCGTGAACACAGTAACTTACACAGCTATACTATTGAACACATGCTAACACTGCTAATATGCTGAACGTGATTAGCCGCTACATTTTTAACACACTAAATCTCATCGAAACAGTTCAGCACAAATTGGTATTTAAAGTATTTACCTCCTGTAAGCCTTCAAATGTCCGTTAAGAATGGGCAAACTCTGAATTCACCATGGCAATAAGCAATTATTCTCCAGTAACTTTGACAATGTTTACCCTGCATGTCTGTGGTGTTTCTCTCTCTCTCCCTGCATCTGGCGGCTGTGCTCCAGAGGTCAACTTCACATCCCACCCCCAGAAATCTCTCTCTCTTTGTCTGAAAGCTTTCTGATAAACAATACAAAAAAAAACCTGATAACTGATAACTAAACATTTATTTAAAATGTACTCGTGTCACAGTTCACTTATTTATGATGGTCTGCTAATCAAATTATAAATAGAATTTTTAAAAAAATACATGCACTGTGTCATGAGGCCTTGCATGTTACAGTTTTTAAATGGATCTGCCACACATTGCTTACGTTTGTCACTTGCTCAATCATAAAGGCTAAAGAGCAGAAATACATAGATAAGACTATTTAAAGTGTTGTGGAAAGTCTACACAATGTTTAAGTCATAGATTTTACATTATATACATTTATCTTCTATTGATTGCATCCATTTCACTACAATTACCAATGCCAAAGGAGCCCTAGTCTGAGTTTATCATAGTTTGCTCTCTTCCAGTGGTCTGACTAAAGGTGATAATTGAAGCTATAACAAGAACATGTAATTGCATTCAACTATGACAAAACATATCAGTGTACACAGCAGTGTAGCACAAAGCAAAAGTTTGGACCAAATTGTCAGTTACTAATTTCACTAATTTTACTATTTTCTAAATCACGGGACATGACATGAATAACATGGTATTGAAAATAATGAAAATATAAGTATGGCCTATGACAGCTGCGACTGGTTGATGTTCATCTGCAGTTGCTCGTTTTATCTAAAGTCATTATTTTACCTGTTTGAGTCTTACTGGAGCTGTCATTTGTTTGTTAAAGCCGGTTGGAGCGGGCACGCTCTGTTTTGCATATGAAGGAGTTGTACTTACATCTTATGCCATCAGCTTGCCCTAGGTCCCGGTTTCCTTCCACATAAAGCTTTGCATAAAAAGCACTTGCAGCAACAAAAACATAATATTCCAGAAACACGCTTTGCCGATCCTATCAGCTGTTTGTAACACTTCCTACGTCCATCAGCGCAAACTATCGCATGCCCGCCATGACATGCCCGAAACCAGAAGGGACGTCATTTTCATGGAAATGTAGTTTTTTTTTTACCATCAGTGCCTTGTAAGCCTATAGTGGTGTTTTCAAAAGTTATGTTTGACTTTATGACTTTCTGTGTCGTTTCTGGGATGCTTAGAAGTCAAATTGAACCGCTGAAAATAGTTTATTTTGATGCATATGCTGTTTTTTTTGCAAATTTGCATTATAATATTTATTTTCGTTTTTCCTGCAGTATATATAAAAATTGGTGTATTTCAAAAATAAAACTATGAAGACACTCAAAATTAATTTCCTGTAGTGGGAAACTATTTTGTGCAACTTTTTTGTATTTACAGTTTTAAATTTCTCTAACTAGAAATATATGTTAAAAAAACAAAAACGATTTTCAATTTTTTTGCACTTTATTGCACTTTGTGGCAATTTATGTAATTACTATGCACTTA
>NW_005187407.1:6964392-6985221 GCF_000239375.1 Pundamilia nyererei
CCCCCCCCCAGGCTACGTGAGGAGAGTGGAGCGCAGCGTCTAATAATCTGGCCTGTGCACTTACCACAGCTAAGCCCAAAGCAGATGGCTTGGTCAAACAGTTACAGTGATGGAATAACTAAGGGCATGAACTCCTTCAAGACTGTTAGAGGTGACTACATCATTAGGGTGTTTGACAGAATGCCAAGAGTATGCAAGAGTATAAAGTTTTTTTTATTGTACTTTGTGTTTACGTAATAATTCTATATGCAGAACTTCACTTAATTACTGTTAGACAACTAAAAAAGGTCTAATAAAAATCCCTTGAACAAGTGTGTGCCGCCAAACTTTTGGCTGGTACTGTACCTCTATTTCAAACACAGACCGGTGCCTATGTCCAAATATGGCAATTTCAGTAAGTGACACTTGTCTCCTAATGACAGATAATGATAATGATATCTGCTCTGCTAGGCCATTACAATGGTGGTCAGTGTGAAGTAGCCTTTCTACACAGGCCCTTAGGCCACTCGACCACCCAGTGACCTTGCTTTATACCCCACAGAGAGCCCCAGTTATCCCCTTATCAGAAAGTAGTGACCTACACTCTTCCTTTTAGGAATTTGAGTTTTGAGAGTAAAAGCTTTAGAAATTTCTGTGACCTACTATCTTAACAGTGGGTTTTACTCTTTGACAAAGATGATGGTTTAACCTTTAGGTGTAATTTTTAGAAAAGTAATGATGTTCCTGCAGGCTTTCTTCTCTGAAATAGAGAAGAATTCACTTTAAGTTTTTCGATTTCATAATCCACAGTTCAATGTAAAGAGGCCCCAGTTCAAAGCCTTTTAGGGCCTCATTCATTTTTATGAGTATTTTTTTCTTGTCAGGTCCAATTCTTGTCTCTTCAGCTCCTCGAAAACTATCAAAAACTCTTTTATTTTCCTTTTTAAATAAGAATCAAAGACCCTCTAGGTGAGGCCTCAAAGACAGCTTACAAAATATTCCTTTGGTGGGTTATGCCTAATGTTTACTTGGCATGGGCCCGTGCCCAGAGGCGGCTGCTCTTGTTCCTTCTCTGACACCAGTGTTGTCTTGTGCTACCAGTGGAACCCGTTACGCCCACAATTAATTTCCGCCAGACCCAGAATATTTCTCTGCCGTCTGCGTGAGACTGGCAGTGACAGGTAGGTCCATGGTCTTGAGCTTGCTCTTCAAAAGACATCTATTCTAGACTCTTCTTGCCCACCTAACAGTTTTTTAAATTTTCTTTTATGGCCATTTGCCCACGTATGCTGATAGAAATTCTCTTTCAGTGGAATGTAAAAGAGTGTTTGCTTAACATTAAACCAGATTTGAATTTCAGTCTGATGTTTGAGCCTGTCTAATGATTCAAATCTTTACAACCTTCACTGATAGGGTGAACATCTTTGTGGTGATCATACCAAAACTTTAATGTCACCAAATAAATTCAATAAAACTATTGTTCTAGAAAAATAAATACAAATAATCCCATGACACATGATTTGAGTCACTCTAATACAGATAGCAACCTTGGGTGTGGCACACATAACAGTATAACATTTACACAATAAAGTTTAAAAAGTACTAGACCAGTTTTATATCTCATATTAGTCCTTCATTTCTAATAATATCCAAACCCAGAGACATCCATTTTTTTATTGTAGAGGTTCCATTTCATCTTAGTTTCCAGGTAAGCTGGTAAGAGTAATACAACAATGCAATACCACTGCTATAACAATAGCTGATCACATATTGGTAAGTTAGTTGAGATTACACAAAGCATACATCTCTAAATGGAAGATCAATAAAACTCATACAGTACTTCATTAGTGAATGTTTTCTCTGCGTCAGCTACTCCATTAGTATTTTTGTCAGCAGTGCCGGTGAAGACGAGAACAACCATGATGGGATGCCATTTGCAGCAGTAATGACCAGGAAAGCAGTGCTTTTTTACATGGAAGCGTGTCACATCATCACATCTACCAATCCCCTTTCCTAATAAGGGCTGTGCCAAGGTGTATAGCATCTTGTGATCCTTTTATCTTTGATTTGCTAATGACCTTTAGATGCTAGCAATGTAAGGAATGTGAGAATGTTAACCGTTGCTCATTTGAATCTTCTGTGTGCTCTGGACAGCAGGCAATGTGTCATCGATTTCGAGCACCCTCTGAAGTGAGGAAGTTAGGTGTGAATTCAAAAATACCAAGAAATAACAAATGAGAGGCTAACATCACCTTATCTAATGTGTTGGGATCAATCTAAATACAGCGCTAAACTCAGCAAGGATCACAAGAATTTTACAATAAAGATTCCTTTGTTATGGACAATGCATCAGTTGTTCCAGAATCAGGAAATGCATTCAAAGATTAGTGTGAACATGTGAAGCCCTGCTGATCATCTATAATCACAGTATTTTAGGAGAAATTAGACTAGATCAAAATTAGACTCCAGATTAAACATTTTAATAGTTAAAAGAGTAGTAGGAAAACTCTGTATACACGATGTTTTTCTAAGCCCATAGATTTGTTAACAGTGCCAGGTAAGGTAAAGCACACTGCTTGTTTAGGCCTACAGACAACTTGTCTGTAGCTACATACAAATCCAACAGACCAATATGTGAGACAGCCTGGCTGCCCCTAACTCAACAAACATTGTCACAGCAAACAAATCTGCTCCCAATTTTAATGTGATCAAATAAATTACAGAACCACTTTTTTCCCCTTCACGGGCTATACACTTTAACTGAGACATCCAGCTGGCTGATGCCAGAAAGGAAAGCATACAGCCAAGATATTTCTCCTTCAGGAAAAGCTCTGTGAAGTCATCCTTTCTATCTCTGTGACAGCAAGGGACTGAGAAGTTTTGCCGTCTCTAGAAGCTCCCCAAACAGCATTTTGATACAGTTAGAGCAAAGGCAACGTGATTATTTGTGCTGTTTCCTTCACAGTAAATGTGCTCTGCTGCAGGGAATGGGAGTAAAACCATGACATGCTTGTAAAATCCATGATGTGCTTGGGATTCTTTGCCCTTATCACCATGTGGGTCTTTTTTCCAGCTGGTTTTTGAGGCATAATGCCCACCCCTCTTGTCCTAATCATGCCCTCTGCATGAGACAGCCTGGCAGACCTCACATTCAGCAAAACCTGTTGATAAGTGGCTAGAATTGTGGCAGGGATGAAGCCAAGAGTTGAGTCTTGGGCAGATGCCAGGAATCAGCCATAGCTGGAGAAGAAAGCAAATAAAAAGTATGAGATTTAATTGTTTGTGTGTGTGTGTGTGTGTGTGTGTGTGTGTGTGTGTGTGTGTGTGTGTGTGTGTGTGTGTGTGTGTGAATTCATTTAGAATGTTTTGATCTTTGTTTGAATGGAAATTTATGTCACAATAATAGTGTGAAATTCATACATCCAAAACACTACTCATACTCAAATATTTTTTTTCTCAAGGTTGGGTTGGTGGTTATCCAGTGTATGGTCCAGTCAGTGGTGATACACTCCCCTGTCCTCAGTATTGCCTCCCACTGTGCCCCTTAAAGTGCAAGGGTTCATGGGAATGACCAATGGGAAGCATTGCTCAGCTACTTCCCACAGCCAAGAGACAGCTGTAATCCTTTAACCCCTTCCCCCATATGAGTTTTCAAAAACACACACAAATACTTTCTTCATCACAATGGAATTTGTAGGTACTCACATTTGTGCACGTATACAGAGAACACATTCCACACTACACTTCCTCCCAGTTGTGCTGTGATACTGAATTGATGGTGTTTCTGCTGCAGTGTCCTAGATTGCCTCTGAACATTCATCACTGGACCCACCATTGCAAGCTGTGGCCACTGGCCTTCGCTCAAACCCCTTCCCATAGTGCCAGTTGGGCACTAATAAAACAAACACATTGCTGCATACACAACGACCCTCTGAGTATGCATATTATAACTTGCTCTCTCCTTCTACCTCTTTGAATTGTTTTCTTCCTCATTCACTCTCCCTCTATCTTTACTTCAGCCTGTATAGACCTCAATCCTATTTCTTCTAAGACTTCACCTCCCTCGCTGAGATGACCGGCCTCCTCCTCCTCTCTACACTTCTGTTGTGGAGGCTGGAGAGGGGAAAAGAAAGAAAGGGACTGAGTAAGAAAAAGGATGGCAGGAAAGTGACTATGAAAGGGTTGGAGGATATGAGCTGGAGCACTGAAGGGTAAAGAGAAGAAATGCTATTTCCCCCACATTTCAGAAATTCTTTATTTACACATATTGTGAAATAATTTGCCAAATATACATCATGTTTTTTTAAGGAAATGCTGTGCTTTATTGCTGCACTTATCACTTATACTGCATATTAGGATATCTTATTTTCTTCCTCTTCTCCAATTCAGGGCTGCAGGGAGACAGGCAAGCACACCCTGGACAGGTTGCCAGTCTATTGCAGGGCTAACACAGAGAGGCAGACAATTGTTCACACTTACATTCACACCTATGACCAATTTAGAATTACCACTTAACCTAAACCCATGCATGTTTTTGGACAGTGGGCAGACTTTAAGTCTTCTATAATATACAGAGAAGTTTAAGGTTAGACTCAGGTTAAGGATGTTAGTGCTATTCTGCACAAGTTAACTTATATTCCATGCAGAGTTAAGAGATTTATGATTTATGTTGTGCTTTCACTCTCATATCTACAGCTATGTGCAAATACGTACATAACAAGCACTGGAAGAACTTTTGATACTAACACCAAATTTTAGTTCCTAAATGATTAAACTACCTTTTTAAAAAAAAATTTTTTACAACAGGAGTATCAGCAGTTAGGCTAATTATGTATTAGCAACAAATTCGTTTCACACAGGTAGTAATATCACCTGCTTAGACACAGACTGATGGGAATGAAAATGAAATTACCAACTAACATTTGTCAACTAGAGATGTTCCAACATTTAATGAGCACATCATTTTAAAGAATGTAGTCTTCAGAGAAGCAAACTGAAAGAAGCTTTCTTCTGACAAAGTGGGTTTAAGATGGATTTCTTTTGTTCCAGTACCATCATCACTCAGGCTTCCCGTCTCTTTTTTACGCCAGCCACGTGCAACATTAAAACCACTGACAGATAAAGTAAATAGCTTTTTAATGCAACGTTCAACTGGGAAAAGCTCGGGTTTAAACATTTATATGGATGTAATATTTACAAGCCAAACTACATAAATATTGTTACATTCATCAGTCAGGCATTTCGAACTGCATCGTTCTGGTGAATTTTTATGCGTTAAACTTTTTGTTGTTTGTTGCCTTTGCTTGTACTGGAGTGGAGATAAAGGCATTGAGAAGTGTCACATTACCTGTACTGTACTTTACCTGTGTGCCAGTAGTGTCTGTAGTGTATTAAGTGCATATTAGCAGAGGAATAAGGCATGATTATAAAACTGTAAATCTGAAAAGTAATTATTGTAGACCACTGAAATTTAATAAAAGTGATGAAGGATGTTATATCAATCAATCAATACTTTATTTATATAGCACATTTAAAGACCAGAGGTACACCAAAGTGCTTCTCAATAGTAAAATATGAAATAACATTAATTACATATGGGTACGATAGTAGAGTACAAATACATTTCCAGACAAAACAAAACATAGCCCCTCAAAACATTGAATACAAAGTAGGGAGATGTGAGTCTTAGTAAAAAACTAAGAAAAAAGGAGAAGACTATGAACTAACCACGTATACTAATGTTAGCAAAACTAAACTACTAGAGCTAAAACTGAAAACAAGACAGCCGGTAACTTCTAACTTAACTCAGAATAACAAATCTGCAAAAGCAACTGAGTAATAACAGTGGATGTGGAAGTAGAGGTGAGTGAAAGAGAGAGACATCAGGCCAACCCCCATGCTCTATCTTCTCTGACTTTAAATGTGTGACCGTGAGTCTCCTGCAGCCAATCAGAGAAGTAGTAGCAAGTTAATGAGAGTGATAAACATCAGGATGATAGATGTCCTGGCACACTGAAGCAAACGTGAAAGGGTACTGAAATTGTAGTGTGAACTGGTGTTTTCATTTCTTCCATCTACATTTGCTGCTAAAACTATTTGTAACTCTGCCATATGAATATCTTTTTTTTTATTCTGTCTGGGGTGTAGAGTGGAGTCTTGTTAACAATCCAGTAAAATTTGGGTAACATCCACTGAGGTCTTCGTGGTCAACTTAATGATTTATTGGTCGAAAATTGACAGTCTCTGACAAACTATGACTCTTACAATTGCAGTGTGGACTAGCAACATGAAGAAAATACTGTATAAAGATTTAAAATATCATGTCACATTTGACCCCTGACCACAATTTCAAGGTTAATATATTGAACTGAAGGTCAAAATTGTAGTAATTCTATATAGAGCAATTAAACTATGTTTATCACTGCCGTTGTTTGTACTGAAAGCATATAGATAAAAAAGAAACAATAAGTGGAGATTCTAAATATCGCATTGCTTTGGACATTTGACATCTTCTTCAAGGTCAAGTGTTCAATATATAAGTTTTATAAAGTGTCATCTATCTTTGAAACTATGCTTAAAATTCCACTTTTAACACATGGTACACATGCACTATATCCACATAAATAACACAAAAAAGTATACTCAGAATTATGTCAAGTATATTAAAAAGCAATGTGCACTCTCGGACACCTTCTTGTTGTTTATATGAAATAAAACAAAAGATAACTATTTTTTCCTCACAGAAATGTCCAGGTTATGAATATGCCAAATTCTCCCCACGTGTCTGTTGTTTAGAGAGAAACAGAAAAATCCAGAGCGATTCATATGTTTTAATCTGCTTGATCAGTTTACCCACTGTGTGCAAACAGTCAAAGTTTCCAAACATATCTGATTGTGAGCCTGAATCAGGCAGCAGCCATATCTGCATGGCTTTAACAGTTAAAAGCTAATGTTAATTATGGCATCAGTATGAATTACACTTTACCTGCTACTCTTTTTGACACGGTAGAAAAGTACAAAAGAAGGAGTTAAAGTGAATTTCAGGGAGAAAACTCACTTATTTCCACTTAAACTATGGTTTTGGTAGCGGCCTCCAGTTAGAATGGGAGAGAAAGAGTTTCTATACTAAGTGCATTTTTGCGTCTGCCTGGTTGAGCATGGAGGCGTTAATGTCTCACTAATCACATTAACACACCGCACTCACCCAGTCATGGGGATGGAACAACATGTATTCTCTTTGTGGCTTAGGAATCCATCCGCTTTTTGCTCAGACAGAAGCATTATAGCGCTAGCAGTTAAAAACAAAGGTTCCTTGATGGGATCAGGGGAGCTATTGAGAAGTACTGGTCTCACAGTTAGCTGAAAAGATTTACCATCTGTTTAGTGCTGGAGGAAATTGGACATACAACACAAGGAGATATAATATGAAAAGATCAAGAGACTGCGTTTGCTGACAGTCAAGGCCCGACTTAAAGTAAGATAGAATCAATTTTGAGAACTGAGAGGCTCAGTGTGTAGAGGAGCTTAGTGGTGGATGGCTCTCCAGAGCTGTGGCTGTTATAGCCAAAGGAGAAAGGAGTTGGTGCATTCAGAAGCAGTGGATTTTTTTTTCCTGAGTTAAATAAGCAGGCAGAAAAGGGATGGAGAGGGAATGTACTGGTGTATCCATTCAGCATTCTGTCATAAGCTCCTGAAATGTACAGCAGCAAAGCATGGAGGTACTTTATCCCCACAAAAAAAAAATCTGAAAACATCCTGTTTTGGTTTAAATCACCTCTTCCCGGTGTTATCCGCAATGAGAAGGTGGATTAATCATCATTTAAATAATAAACATTCCCAAATCACCCTCCCGGAGGCTCTGGAATTACTGTACAGTAAAATCGCTCAAATATGCAAAGAGACCGAGTCTCAATAGCATTAGTGTTCACCGCCACCATCATTACCGCTTATCTGTCACTTCTGTCATTTCCACACAGTCCTGTTCCTCATGTTTAACTGCCCTTGCATTTTTTTGCCGTCTTCTTTGCCATCTAAGAAGCAGGACCTGACGCTTCATCCTGCCCACCTCCTAATGTTATTTGGCAGAACAAAAGCTTCAGAGCTCATGGCAACGATCCCGCCGAAGGAAGTTCTGGAGCATATGAGTTGAGTTGTGCTGAAGGTAATATTGCGGCTCTCAACAGTGGCTGCCTGTGTGTCAGGCTATGGACGTAGAGAAGAGGATGTTTGTCATGTTTCCTTTGTTTGCGGTGCATTCTCTTCTCTATATGCACGCTCCTCTAGTGTCTGGCCTGTCTGTCCTGCTCCTTCTTGGCTTTTTTATTTCACTTTCTGTCTATGGATCCTCACCTCCCCCTCATATTCTCATTCTTTGTTTGACATCTCGTTTTGAGTTGTTTCTCTCTCTCTCCCTTTCCCTCCCTTTCTCCCTCTCCCTCTCTCTCTCTCGTTCTGTCTCTCTATTTCTTCTTGCATCTCTTTGATGCCCTCATAGTTGGTTGAATGACTGAAGCCATAAGGCTGTTCCACCCACGCATGTACACTGAGCAGAGCTGTCCTGTGCTGTGCTGTTGATTCTCCTGCTCAGCCCATGTTAAAGAGAAAGCAGAGTGTGACTCAGATGCTAAGGTGGGTGGTATGGGCCCAGGTGGGTGGTTAAATAGGCTAACTGTAGCTTCAGCTCACTCACTCTTACACGGGAGATATTCTGATAAGTAGCTAAAACAGGGAAAATTGGAGAGGCGAACAGCTTTGAAATGTGATTTACAGTTCAAAGATTGTCGCTGTTATATCTCTAGGTTGTTCTGGAGACAAACCAAAGCTCTTGATTTGATTTGCAGGGATGACTGTTACTTGCTATGATAGCTTTTCTCAGCCTCAGAGTCAAAATGACATTAGCAGATCAGCATTATCATAATCATCCAAACCATGCAGCTTTTGGAGTTATTTTCATATTTGCCGCATCACAAGAAAGTGTTTTGGAATCCATACGTATAAATGAAATGTTTGTTTTTATTAGAGGTTTTGAATCAGTGTGAAGGCTATAAAGTGATTGAATAAAACATGTTGAGACTATCAAAAATGAAATCGGTGAGACACGATGGAGCGGCACCAGCAGATACCTCTTTCTGCATGTGTTTGGCTCATGTCGAGATTAACATCTAGATTTTTTGTTTGTTTGTTTTTTAAAGACAAAGGTGATTTATGAGCTAAGGAAATTCAAGTTTATTAAACTAAATTCATGAATATGATAACCGTTTGCTGGAGGCCCACGAGTCAAATGCTGATAGACAGCACAGCTCTTCCCCTTTAGTGGAGAGGGTTTAAATTTTGCCCTAAGTTATAGATTTGGATTTTTACTTCTACCATGGGTAATTCTCCCTGACAGCCTAAAGTGACTAAGTAACATTGCATGCACTGAGGGAAACGGCAACTGGCTTATCTTTGAACGTGATTATCTTTATATAATTTTGGCTGTCTGTAAAGCAGTGTGTGAGTCACTGTCTAAGGGCTATGTTTCATCGCTTTTCTAAACGACACAAAACACAAAGAAAGCGGTTAGACTCTTTCACCGTGCACTGAAGATTTGCTGTACACTTTTCATACACACTCACGGGCCACTCCATTAGTTACACAACACTAGTACCCGGATGGATCCCGTTTTCCCTCCAGAACTACCTTAATTCTTCGTGGCATAGATTTAACAAGGTGTTGGAAACATTTCTCAGAGATTGCGGTCCATGTTGACATGATAGCATCACACAGTTGCTGCAGATTTGTGAATATCTCGTTCCACCATATCCCAAATGTGCTCTATTGGATTGAGATCTGGTGACTGTGGAGGCCATTTGAAACTTACTGTCAAGAAACCAGTTTGAGGTTATTTAAATACTTAGCTCACGGCAGCCATTCTCCTCATTTTTACCCAGAGAACTGTCACTCTCTCTTTTTGACCATGCTTTGCAAACCTTGGAGATGGTAGAAAATACTAGTAGATCAGCGGTTTCTTAAAAACTCAGACCAGCTCATCTTTCTCATCTTTCTTACCCGTCCTGATGCTCTGTTTGAACTACAGCAGGTTGTTTTGAACATGTCTACATGCCTAAATGCAGATATTTGACCAGATATTTGTGTTTTTCAGGAGGCAAAGCAATATATCTACTAGCTAGATAGTTGACGGTTCAGTCACTGGTTGCTCCAATCCACATGCCAGATACTGAATACTGGGATATTGGGGAAAATACTGAACCCCAGGTTGCTCTCCAATGGATTCATTGGAGTCTAAATGTTAGATAGAAAATATTTAGACATAGGTGAATGAGACATGCTGTTTAAGGTCCCATATAAGGTTTTTGCATTAATGAGCAGTTGAATAGGGTACCTAATAAATATGAAAGTGAGTTTAGTTTTAAATGGGAAGCAACTTTTTTACACTGCAACCAGTAAAAAAATTGTTGCCACAGCTCACTGGTTAAATAAAAGATGGTCGGGTATCCAAGTGAAAAATGACAATTCATTATTTGTCATAATAAAATATGTCATTTCCCCGAACCCTTGTCATCATCTCTTTTCTGTCTCCTTGTTCACAAACCCACTACTGTGAAAGCATTATTTTATCAAGTTCAAGCCATCATTAACTGTGAGGCTGTGATATATCACACTGTTTATGATTTCATGCTTTAGATTTGTCATTGTTAGTCCTTCGTTCCTCGCAAATACAAAGGAGACTCATAAAGAGAATAACGCTCAGCAAAGAGAACTTTGTGAATGTAAATATTTTAATACTCACCCTCGGAAAGACTTTTTTTCTCTTAGACAATTTCCTTACTTGTTATGTTATCCAGCATGCATACATAAGAAACACATAAACAATGTAGAAATAACAAAATAACATTCTAAAAGAATAGATCTAGAGGGAGAGACTTAATGTGTAAATAAAATGAGACCGCATCGGGTAAACTCCACATCTGATGAAATGTGGAGGCGGCGGATTCTCACACAGGTCAAGCACATGATACGCTAGACAGGCTGCACAGATAATTGTTTTGAAGACCACTTTCTTACAACTGCTTTTGAATGGTGAGATAATAAAATAAAGGATAAAAGTGAAAGATTCCCGCTGTTCAACTAAGTGACAGCATTTTTATCAGCTTGTTTCGGCGACAATATGTTCCTCTTTTACAAAACAGCACCTAGTCTGACGAAGATATCACCAGCCCTGTCTATCTGACACCCGCAACCATCTGTTGGGAGCCTGTGGTGGAGCCTTGATGGCTGTGCATTTGAGTGGTAATTGAGCTTGAAATGTGCTTAATAACGATTGTCCTGCCTAATATGCCACATCAGGAGCTCAGAGCACCGTGACAACCCAGAGCAGCGGAGACAGGCAGGCAGATAGGAGAGATGGGCAGAAACCACAGTTCTTCTCCTCATTAGCCTCCAATAACTGGGAACAGCCCACATAAATGCATCATTGGAAATGAGCTAAAAGAAAGTTACTAGATTAATAGTTCCCCTGAAAGGCCATGATACATGCCAGTCCTGATGGGTTGCAGCGATTGTGAAATTTATTCAGATGCTCCTGTTTGATTCGACCGAATGGCTACAAAAAATGACACGCATATATTGATTTTCTGTCATATGTCTTACTACTGACTCGAGCTAAAAATTAACATATAACTGCACATTTAAATCAAAATGCCTGAGCTCAGATCTTCTTTTTTCCCCATATCTTTTCATTTCAGCCAAAAAAACAAGCTTTTAATTCAGAAAAACCAGATGAAAAATGCCCCGGCCGGATAATGATCCTTCTTTTGAATTTATTTGTCATTTTCAAACTGATCTTGGCTGCCCCAACAACGAACGCGTCCTCTGGGAACTGATTTCTTGAGTTATTAATGGGTGTAAAACGAGTTGTATGTAATAATACAGTGTATTCTGGGATGGGGACTCTGCTCACCATGACAGCTGCCCCCAGGAGACCATGTGGCAGTAAGGTACTTGTCAACAGCAGGTTATAGACAAAAGGCAGGCATCTTCCCAGTCCGCAGGGGACAGTGTTCAGGATCAGAGGGCGTGATATCCTGTCCAGTGCCCCTGCTGAGGATCCAGAAAGCCCTAACTTCCTGCACCTGTCAGGCACCGCGGGGAGGTTGGTTTGACGGTCTCACACTAACACAAGTAAACGCCTTTCTCCTGAGGTGTTCCTGTACAGTAATCATCATGGTTTCGGTTTCAGATCTATAATCAGTCGTTCAAACTGACAGAAGCACTGTGTTTATGCCTGTATGTTGTGCTGTGTTGAAGCTGAAGAGATTGGTGTGCTTTGGGTTTGGAAGTGTAATTGCCTCACAAAGTGAACTGAGTCGTGAGGAAATGAGCATCCTCAGAGAAAAATCTGTCTTACAAAGTAACTCATATACACAACAACTAGATTCTGCTGGTGAGGCATTACTTATTCCCTCTCAACTTCCCCTGCTATTCATTTTCCAGTCTGTTCAACCTATAGTGTGTGGGTGCCGCTAACTCATCCAGCCCGCATGTGTAACCTGCTCAGCAGTAGCTAAATGTTACTCTGGGGATATAGCTTCATAAGAGCAATGCCATGCATCACAGAGACCACATTTAAATACCAAATATTGCCCATTCATTTTTCCCTCTCCAATCGTGGAGAAGTGTATGGCACTGTGTTTAGCACAGGCCAGGGGGATTTGAGCAGGCAAACAGATGGGAGCTGTGAAAAGGTATGGATAAGGTACAAATGCAGGAATGGGAATCCCCTTGAGAGCATCCTCCTCATTCTGGCACCCACTTTCATGGTGTGTTTAGTGCCCTACTCTATATGAATAATGAACAGACCCACAGACTGATTGTGTAAAGCTTTGAATACAAAGTGTGTTATGTACTATTTGTTAGCATAGCGATAGAGTAGTTAAGATTTCTCTGTTGGCGTGTTTTACTAAAGAAAGCCGGCCTGTAATGCTGTTGTTTTAAATTAAATATTACTTAAACTGCATATATTTTTCTCACTCAAACTTATTTAGATTTCCTTGATGCAAAAAAATAAATAAAAAATTGAACCTAATTCAAAAACAAAAGAAAATATCCCCTCGTATCTCCTGAGAAATATACACTATGTGTATGTCTGTGCAGCAATCATGGCAATCAGCACTCTTATTTCAGGATTTGTCCAGACTGTACAGCACTGACAAAACACATGTAGGAGCAGAGCCGACAAATCTGGATACAAGATGGGCACTCTGACCTTCCCTTGGCACGCCGCCCACATCCTGCAAACCCACTCAACATGACGGTTATCTGTGCGTCTCTGCTGAAATCATGGCAGGCATAATTGCGCCTCCTGTCCAAGTGCGAGAAAGATATTCTTAAGGACCTTTTCTCTGTTCATCTCTGTAAGACACGACAGAACAAGAGTACTCATCCTCATCTGTGGATCAGACCCCAAAGGTCCCTTGCTTTAGTCGGAAATGTAATGAGACATTGTTAACTCAATTTTCACAATTTTCAGAGGAAATGAAAAAAGGCTTTTCTGTGGGACTGCGGAACATCACTACCCTTTAATTCCCTTGTGTGGAGCCTGATGTGGGTGAACAAATGTGGCTTTGACACTTAAAATGTCACATTCATAAGTAGATGTGGTAATGGCCTTGTAGCAAAGTAGCATTCTTCCTCTAATATTATAATGCGCACTATTATACATAACTGTGTTTATGTTTATACTTGAACCCTTGACCCCTACAGTGAGGGGATCCGGTGGCTCGTTTATGCTCAATACAATGTTGCGCTCAGTGATTTATGTTGTGGCATACATTTCTGTGCTGATGAGATTGATCGCTTTTGGAATGACATTACCTTGGCCATAGGAGGAATTACGTGAAAATTTTAAGTGACTCATACTATGGTCTTCCCTGTCACCAGCTCTCAACTCGATAGCGCACTTTTGGAAGATTTTGACAAATCATTTCTCGCTGCCACTCTCATCAAAGCACCACAGAGGGAATATCTTTCAGGTGAAAGCGTTTCAAGAGTTCTAGTGTAACCGGTGCACGTGTGTGTTTCTCTGTGTCGTGTGTTAGAGATGAAATGATGGAACAAGAAGCGAGTCTTTACTGGCACCTGTTTGGTATGCACAAGCCATAATAATTGTGAGCTTCGCAGGTGTGGTCTATGGACCCTGCTGCATACCTGGAAAAGGCTCTGCCCTGTGAACACGTACGTGCTGCACACATCCACCTGCATGTATTAATCAATATACACGGAGAAATGTGAAAATAAAATAATTAAAACTCGTTACAACAGCAGCTTGGAAAATAAGTGTCAAGGTGCACTGAAGCTCTTCTGGCAGCACACGACAGCGCAATACAAATGTGTGTGTACTTGTTATTCAAATACTTTACATTTCTTATATCTTGTTCTGTGTTTGTGTCTGTGTGTGTGTGTGTGTGTGTGTGTGTGTGTGTGTGTGTGTGTGTGTGTGTGTGTGTGTGTGTGTGTAGGTCAGTAAGACAGATAATTAACCCTACACCCTGGTTATCGCTGTCTTCTGGGAGGTAAAGGCATGCTTACTACAAACACTGGTCATTCTACACATGCCCTGAAATCTAAACAGCTTTCTGTGAACGCAGACAAGTTCATTACCAATTAAAGAGAAATACAGTGTTAATGTGTGTCACGCTGTCCTCTGAAAAGATTGGGCACCCTTCAAAAGCACCCCCACTAAAAAGGACAGTTCTTTGTACCGACACGTGTTGTCAAGGCTGAGGTCACGGTGAACTGTGTCACTGTAAGCCCAGGAAACAAATGAGGTAGGTCTATTATGCCAAATCCTGGTTACATGGACATGTTTAGGGAGACACTGGGGCTGTCTGCTTAAAATGAATTGTACACCCTGTATGGCTGGAAGAAAACATGAGAGAGCAATGGTCTGAGTTGTACCCCTCTGTCATCCTTTTATCCCACTTCCAACTGAACATACGTCCATCGGCTAATACAACTTCTACATTTGGAGCTAATGAGAGTCTCACTCACTAGTGCACACAAGGGGTAAGTGTGACCCTTTGCAGCGGACAGCAACACCCACTAGCTATAATGTGGCCCTCTCATCCACTACAGCCTGCTTCTTTAAAACACACACACGGAGTAAAATAACTACCAAAGGAAGAATGCATGGAGAAGAGAGAAGGGAGGATTTTCTGCATGTACACAATGTAAACCTTTCATCTTTCTCTACAAGTGTGCTGTAGATTATACGAGGTGCACATCACATGCTGTATGCATGTGAATTGCTCAAGGAGGCAACCACTGGTTTGAAGATGCTCGCCTGTCAATCTCTTTCACACATGAATCCTTCCAGTGTGATGTTAAGCTGCCGGCCTGGGGGCCACAAGAGAAACACACCATTGTTTTTCCTGTTATTACTTTCACTACTGCTTCTATGTTTAAAATCTCAAGATTTATACATGTGCATGTTGCTCCTTTATTTACAGAATGCATCCGCCCACGCAGACAAAGTGTGTGTATGCCCAATGGGACAACTGTAAGAGTGTGGCATGGGGCGCAAGGGAATGTGTTTTCTTCCTCCAAACCAGACTCGCTGCCACTGCTGAGAAGAGGGATTTCAAAATCAACGTGTCCTTGGTAACAACATACTTTCCGAAAAGGCCAATATCAGCTATTTGATCACTCCAATCAGTGAAATTACCAACACAATTACATCATCAGTGCAAAAACATCAATGCGCAGTTCAGCATTTCTTCCTGCTGAAATTGGAGATGTTGTGTTGGTAGATAATTAGCACTGATGAACATTACAAAGCCACATTTGCGTATGACACATGAACCAAGTGTTTGGTAGTATTCAGCTATTAGCAGGCTTCAGTTAATAACAATAGCTTGATTTTCTCACTAATAGTATTGTGGCCATTTAAGTGAAATGCATAAAAACAGGAGACCTGTGTCACTACTAACAGAAATCCCTTACATTATCTCATTACTATGGCTGGTGCTCCCAAGAAAATGTTACAGTATGATTTTTTTTAATGTGTATTATCTAAGCCATCTCTTTGTCAAAACATTGTTTAATTATAATCAAATTTAAAAGGTAACAATTGAAATGGAAAGAAACACTTGGCAGGTGGACAGACAACTCAGTCCATAAAGTGTATTTCCAAGCCGAAGCTTTAACACATCATTACAATCATCTACCCACCCCCCTGTCCTTCCTCATGACTAAATAACTAAATTGATACCACCAAAAAGCATGCACTTCACTGCTGACACTGTGAGGGGGATTTGGTCCTGCGGGGATATAAATACCTTTCCGAATCATGAAATGCCTACCACTGAGAGATGGAGGAGAGGCCAATCAGGTGAATAATGGCCATAGTTTTTACACTGTAGTTGCAAATACTGGTTGCCATCAGTAGTAATGTCCACCTTGAAAAACCCTAAGTGTGCTGTTTGATCAATGCTGCCTGATGGGAAGGGAAAATCAAGCCCATAAATGGGCCCTTGGATGCTAAAAGTGGAGTAAGACCTGAGGGACGGAGCATTGAAACGTATGGTGAGAGGTATATTGATGGCTGAGTTCCGAGAAATCGAAGTGTTTGACCCTATAAGGCCTTGCAATATTGTAAAATCCACGCCTTGTAAAACTTTGGATGTATGTTTTTTGTGCTACAGAAATATATTCACAGGCAATGTGCGTATATGGAGTAAAGATGATCTGTCCGGTAGCAGTACGGTGCTGTGAGACAGTTATGACCTTCCGACGTGTCCCTGAGATCATGTTTCTGTGGTTGAAAAGTTCAACTCCTGAGATGGAAGAAAGACTCTAGCATTCTCTTAAAGCAAGCAACAAGAGCAGAAGAAACGAAAAAAGAAGGATAAAACAAAAACGAAATAAGTAGCAGCAAACTTTCTCTTCTAAGCAAAGAAGAAGGCATGTTTCTGTGTCACTGTTTTCCCTTTTCATGGCAAAGGGAGGAGAGCCAAGGTCGAGCGTGTCAGTGTGAGTCAAGCCTGAAAGTGTGAAGACTCCAATTAGACATAGCCTCGGGTCTGACTCCAAAAGACAAGGATAACACACACCCCTCCGTGAAAATGTGCCAAACAACACATAGTGCAAACACAAACACACGCACGCACGCATACACACACACACACACACTTGCACACACCACATGTCTTCATGTCCCTGTTTTACATGAAATGCATGTTGATACCACAGCTGTTTGCACCCCATCCATCATCTCTAGCAGGCAACAGGCAGAATTATTAACAAGCAAAATCTGTCATGCCCTATTAGCGCAATAAGGAACCTGCTAAGGCAAGTAAACAATTTATTAATGTATGGCTGAAGTATCTAATTATCGTGTGTTTGAAAAAGACCAAATACTTATGATTTCACAGTCTATTTTCACTTAATTGAACATGCTGTTTGTAGGAATATCAGAGCATTGATTATTTAATGCGTACAAGGAAGATTTACAAAGTTTACAGCAAATCTGCACCAAAGCTTTTTGGTGGTGACATGACATCATTGAATGTTTTATATGTTTGAGCAGTACTTCTTGGTGGTAAGCTTTTAAACAAATAAACAGGAGAGAATTAAAGAAACTGTACGGCTTGTATATTGTACAAAATTAAGGTATTGAGACAGCAATGTAAGGTAATGCATCATGGTCATGTGCTCTGTACACCTAACAAAAATGTATAGACCCATGCCAAACAAAATAAATAAAATAATAAATGAATAAAATTAACTAGAATTCAGCTGAAAGGGGTTATTCAGTGCTCAAGTATATATAAATATATATACATATATATGTATATGTATATCCTAATTCTCTTTTGGCTTAGATTTTTTTGGGGGGTAAGTTTAATTTAGTTTAATGTTAGTTCAAATGTGGTTTTTCATTTGAGTGTAGGATTGTTATTGTTACTGAAATAAACTGTAAAAGTAGATTTTAACTGGGCTGCAATGATTTTGTTTTGTTTTGTTTTTTGCCTACGTCATTGAGCAAGATTATTGCAAATGTAGCTTTCTTTCCTCCCATTTTTATACATACAACCTGGATGTGTGAATGGTAAAAAGTGCTGTGAACATATCATAGAAAGTAGCTTGTGCTAATACAAGAGTCCTGTTACAAATACCTGCTATGATGCATGGTTTGGAGACAGTAGTCTTGACAAAAATAGAGGATGTTGAGGAGCTGGAGGTGGTAGAGTTGAAGATGCTCAGATTTTCATTGGGAGTGACCAGGAAGGACAGAATTAGAAATGAGTATATCAGAAGTTTGGAAACAAAGTTAGAGAGGCAAGGTAGAGACAGCTTGGACTTGTGCAGTGAATATGCAGGATGAGATAAAGGCTGATGATCTGTTGTGGTAACCTGTGAAGGGAGCAACTGAAAAGTGAAGATTCTTGTTACAAACAAAAGAAGCGTCTCAGTGGCTCTTGGTTTGGTGTAACGATGACAACAACAGTAATTCTCAGTAATGTGAATGGTCATAAAATCACTAAAAAAAAATCACTAGACCCTGTCTTGTTCTGAGTTTTCAAATCAGCTACGAATGATCCATCTGTCTTGATGAGATAACCAGGATTATAAAAGGACTCATCGTATTATTTGAAAACGCTGATTAACTTAAACATCAGGATGATATAAAAATAGGATAGAATAGGAAAAAACAGACAAGCTGCTATAACTTTCTCATAAAATGACTACTTCTTAATTTAATTGAACAATGCAATTTATACGCCATTAAGCAAACTGACAATCACTTTTATTAGTAAGTCATTGCATGACGCATGTCATACATATGTTGCATATTGCAAAAATGCAAAATAAACATATCTACAAAGTCTTTGTGCAGAGTAGATGGGTACTAGTAGAAAGGTTGACATTATAACAGTGCAGAGATCTACAAAGTCTGCACTGTCACTATTGGCAAAAGCATTATAGAACTTGTTAGGCTTATGTTGAGGTTAGGTTAGGTTGAGGCTGTCGGATTTGAACCTTAATGTATCTTTTGTGGAGTGAAAAACATATTGCAACATAACATAATTTACACATGACATGATTCACACAGCTGAATCTCTGCCTAACTGTTATTAGAAGAACCATTTTCTTGGATCATTACATTTCATTTGTCTATATATTTAATCACCCCAACTAGTTATTTAGTCAATTCCGTATCATTTGCTTATGTTCATTGATGGCTTGCAGAAGAAATGCATGAAATACTCTGCAAATAAGTGCAACATGAGAGAGCTAATTACAAAACATGCTCACACGCAAATCAAAGCAGATGTCCGGTGTACAGTGGGAGTTAATGAGCCATGAATGAGAGGCAAGTGGAGGTGTCTCTCCCTATCTGTGCAGCCATGGGCTGTGGTTGGGACACATCTGGTACCTGCCCCCCCAACTGCACCTGTGTTTTAGATACTCAGGGACACTTGTGAAAGAACTACAATTATAATGTCAACCTTTCTACTAGTACCCATCTACCATTTGCCTGTTGCAATACAGAACAAAACTGAGTTGGTTGTATTAATATGCTGTCTTTTTTATTTCAAAATAAAAAGTTTAAAAGATTGCTGAAGCCTTTTGTTTGAGTTGGATGAAACAACTGTATTAGGCTAGAGTAAAGAGGTGATTATTCCTCCGTAGTGAAATAAGTAGCATTTGTTCAAAATTAACACACTGTAGTCATTTTAAACAGGAATAAAAACAAGTTTATAGTTTATGTGTTTATTCTTATGCTTTAATCACCTATACATTCCTAGCTCAGACTTAGAGTGCTGTTGGTCTTTATATCAAACACAGGAAATAATCTGCTCCTTTAATGTAACTACATACAAACCCTCCAGATGATATTACACACATCTTTCACTTTTTACTTTCAATGTTAAAATACTAAATACTAAAAATGACAAAAATTAAAATTAAATGATAAAACATTCTTCATTAAAGGTTTTAACAATACAAACAATAAAATAATACTGTAAATAAATGAATACATGAAAAAAGGAAAAAGTACCCAAACTATAAGATATATGTGACAAATCTTTTAAGATTCTCTCAGGTAGTGGAAAAAGAAAAACCAAACCAAACCAAACATGCTTTTGTTGCTGATCAAATAAAGCTGGTAAGGTAGGCAGTTTGGCAACTTGATTTTAGACTTTTCTCGATATGGAGCTTTAAGAGGAACATACGACGTTTCAGTCAAAAATAACTGTGTTATCAGTTGGCTATTGTTGTTAAAAGCTTACTTGTTTCGTGCTCAAATGAAATTGTAGCTGTCTCCATTTTATGGTCCGTCTGTCTGCTGTTAACAATGACTCGAGCTGAGACGCCAGCAGTTTGCTCTGATTCATAGCATATCCCAGCTGTCATAGGGTGAGAGGCAGGGTACACCCTCTCTGGCCAGTTCACCAGACTATTGCAGGCATAACACAGACAACCATATGCACTTGTATTCACCTGGGCAATTTAGAGCCATCAATGAATCTAACCGCATAACTGTGGGAGGAAGCATGAGTACCTGGAGAGAACCCACAAACACAATCATGAAAACTCCATGCTGAAAGGCCCCGGCCAGTTGGTGGATTCAAATTCAGGACTTTCTTGCTGCAAGGACAACAGCGCTAACCACTGCACCACTGAGCCGTCACGCCGCACTCTGAAAAAGTAGGAAATCTATGACTACAATGCTTGATACAGATTTTTTTTTTTTACTTTTTTGTCCTTGACAGGTTAAACCATAATGAAGCGTGATCATGTGAGTACTTGTTGGCAAAGTTGGGACAACATCTGAGGAGGTAGAGA
>NW_005187407.1:6985975-6995516 GCF_000239375.1 Pundamilia nyererei
GTTTCGAGGTCAGTAAGCACAACCAGAATTCATACATAAGGCACACGGGATTTTTGTCACTATCCAAACTCCATTGGCATTCGGAGGTTGGAACTGACCTTTGCTGTGACTTAGAAACAAAATGCTAAAATTTCTTTGGGACCAGGTGAAAGTCCTTTTCTTTTTGACAACCACCATGTGTGCCAATACCTGTCTCCTCCTTCGCTGGCATCTGCGAATAGGTTCGTGAGTTGTGCCTACAACAGGTGCCAGTAAATTTTTAACCATGGCTAAGATAAGATGCTTTATTTCAGGAGGGTTTTGGATAGTTTGTCATAGATTTCATGTTTCTAACAGTGATATGTGAGACCTGAGTGCTTGGCCTTAACTAACACTTTGTTTCCTCTCTGGTTTTCTGTCTTTTTGCAAAACGCACCTTCACTAATTCATGTGAAGTGTTAGCAGTGGTAAAGGTAAATAATAAGTAAAGTGCATGAAGTAAACAACACACCTGCAGCAAGAAATCTGTCACAATCACTTCTGAATTATCACTGATCAGACTGCCAAGTTTATAAGAGCAAACTTTGCACACACCTGCTTTCATAAATATGGCAGAACACTAAGTGGAGAAATTGCTAATGAGTCTTCAGGTGATAATATAACATCCAAAACGATAGCGTAGAGTGTGAATTCATGAAAAATTAGCAAGTAGGGCTAACCCCCCCCCCAGCGTTGCCATGCTTACTCAAAGAGAGAATAGCCCATGGTTTTCTGCCTTACCATGTAACATGTCCTGAGATTAATATTGCTGTGAATTGGTGTTTGAGTTGAACTGAACTCATTTTAATTGAACTGAACTGTTTTTTAGTTACCAGCATAAGCAATTTGCTCTATATCTGACAAAACATAGGGGATATAGTGGGTTTTCTCAATTGTTGAATAATGTCATGACACATGTGGACTTGCTAAGGCACAGGTAAGGTTTTGCATCAATGTTTGCAGGCTACAGTGATATAGAAAAATACACTTTTTTGCCCCCTTCCTGATTTATTATTTTCTGCATATTTGTCACACAAGCGTCTGGTGTAACTGGCAATGAGTCTTTCACACTGCTCTGGAGAAATTTTGGCCAACTCTTTTTTGCCACATTGCAGGGTTTTTGAGCATGAATGGCCTGTTTACGTTCATGCCAAAGCATCTAAATCAGATTTAAGTCCAGATTTTGAGTAGGGCTCTCCAAAGCCTTCTTTTTTTGAGCAATTCAGAGGTGTACTTTGAGGGTACACCTGAGGGTACACGGGTGTGTTTTGAAACATTGTCCACGTGTGTGCTTGAGCTTCGGGGCACAAACTGATGGCTGGACGCTGTCCCTATAGATTTTCTCATAGAGAGCAGAATTCATGTTTCTGGCAAGTCATCCAGGTCCTGATGGAGCAAAGCAGAATATGATACATCCCTAAAAGTCTTGAGGATCATCAAGATGTTTTTTGGATTACTTACAGGTATGTTTTGATATCCCTTTTTCCTTAATAAATGAAATCATCATTTAAAAATGTATACATTGAGTTTTGTATCTGCTTGCTTACATCTGTCCCAATTAAAATTGGTTGATGAGCTGAAACATGTAATTATGCCAAATATCCCCAAAAAATAAGGGATCAAGAAAGGGGGCAAATACTTCATAGCACTGCAGCTCAGAAAAACATGTGCTACTTCTACATCCAACATAACTCTTGAAAATGGGTTTAAAGGCTTTAGCTAACAGCGGTTACACTATAGCAGTTGAGGTGATGATGGTGGGTGTGTGTGTGTGTGGGGGGGGGGGGGCTGGAGCAAACCAAGGCAGGAAAATCTCAGGATAGAAGGGTGGACATCGATGACGGTCAGTTGTTTCCCCACTGGTCCACAGCTAGCTGACCCAAAACCAGAAACTCCCTGCTGTCTGCCTCCCAAGTCCTCCATTGCACTGACCTGATTTATACTGATTCATCATCTTCCAAGTGATCAAATGTGACCCCTTAGCCACGTTTCTCTACTATAGAGTTATATATTTGGAAACTCTTTTTTTATGTTGATGTTTTTAATTGGTGACTTTAACTGTTTACACATCTATCAGACTACTGTCTATTCGTTGCAATATTGCTTTTCCACTGAGAACTTTTATGACAGTGAGAAAGTAGTTTAATATTGAAAGACGAGGACAAAAAGGAGAACAGCGGTGTTTAGACAACTCTCTGTAAGATTGGGTAGCGTTACTGTTTAACAAGGTTAATATTCTCAAAAGAGGGACTTTGTGTCTGGAACTGCTGTTATAGCTTGAATTCGTGCCATAACATGGACAGAATTTGCCTGGTAGTTTCACTTCAAGGTTTGATGAAAAAACTCAAAGTCCGAAATTAACTTATTATATTTTCTCTCTTCTTGCACAGGCTCTAGTTAAATAATGATATCTGAGTACAGTATTACATTATCCTTGCACAAGTATTTGGAGTTCCCTCTTCCTCAGGTACATATACGGTTCATCAGGTGCAAATGCCTGTCAAAAAAGATTTGTTGCTAATTGCACACTGATAAATGAGTACTGCAGGTGCAGAAGAAGCAACACTTAGCAGTAAAAATAAAATGTTTTACTGCTTATATATAAATTGTATATCTTTTTTTCACTACTTAACATCACTGTCATTAGTATTATCATCATCAATCCCATCATTGTTCTCATTTTAAGCAGGAGCTGCCACAGCTGCATCGTCATTATCATCAGAGTCACTAATGGCATCATAGTTCTCGTGATCAGGTCAGTAAACAGCTCTGATTGCTTGCCATCGCCCAGTGTAAATTCTGTGTCTAGATCAGAAACATAGAAGACAACTCCATCCATCCAACCAGCCTGTAGAAAAGAAAAGGCAAAGAAAAGAGAGCAGAGGGAAGGACTCACTGGAGGCCTCAGAGCAGCCTATGTGCTCCCACATTATCCTCTCCTGTCCAAGCAGCAGCAGCTCACTGAGTTAGACTGAGTGGCCCTGCTCCAGCTTGTTGAATAATGAATTAGAGGCTGATATCCTGTGACGGAGACTGGGAGAGAGCACTTCCTCTCTGGGCCAGAGTGGGGCTTGAATACCCGTGAATAATACATGGCCAAAAAGTGGGTCTGTTGAAATGACTCAATACTGGGAGTCAAGTGCAAGATTATCTTTCCACGGTTATGAAAATATTGCAGCCTTCGTAAAACAATACGAGAGGTGGGAAGATGATCGTATGAAGCAGGACAACTGTTACTTTCCATGTGAAAATTTTGATAACACGTTGTACTGGATAACTGAGCCGTATCAGAATTGAAAGGCTTGCACAAAGGCATCTGTGTTTGGATACTATTTCAAAATACGAGTTAAAGAGACAATAATAAAAAGGCTATGTGTGTTGCATACCTACAAAGAAAGAAGAACTGTATCAATATTTCTACTATTTTACTCTTGCTTTTTATTGGCTATTGCCCCCCCCCCCCCCCCCCCCCCCATCCCCCCAAACTTCCCCTCTTTTCTTTTTTTAATTAAACCTGAAGAGAGAAATTGTGGCACATTCTCATCCTCATACAGTTGTTAATTTAGACATTTAGAAAAGGATTTTGGCTTCCCATAAGACTCCCGTTTTTTCACTAGGCCAAGGCAGACCCTCCAAAGAAGCTGGAAACCTCAGGCTCTCTCAGCCCCAGTTCCCCCAGCTAACCACTAATCCATGTGTTTGATATATTAGACTCTCGGCTTGGCTTTGTTCTGCAGGGATGGGTTGTCCCTCCTCCTGCCAAGTCTCCCTCTTTCCCTCAACTATCTCTTTTGCTGGTGCTCCCTCTTGCTCCCACTACAGACCAGAGGATTAGACCAGACTCCATGGGATTTATCTAATTGTGTTTAATTAGGGCTAGGTCAGGCCAGAGTCACAAAGCTCAGTCCTGTGGATTCATGGAAGAATGTATTGTGAAGTGACCCCTCCAGATCTGAGACGTGCAGGTGGGCTTTAGTGAAGTGAGACAAAAAAGAAAGTGTGTATAAATAAATAGATTGAGAGTGAGGACAAAGAGAGAGCGATAGAGGGCAGAGAGAGGTGGAAGAGAGGAATCATAAGGTGGCGACAGTGTCTGTGTTTGATTCCCCCAAGGAGAAATCAATTGCCACGTGCCTCGCTGTTCCCCAGACCTCTCCTACCCCATGCTTTTCTCTGTGACACCATGCTTTGGGGAGCCGTAACTCACTGTGCCCTTGGTCTGGGCTAAAGCGGATTGTGGGTCAGGAAGTCTTCCCTTTGGCATGATGTACTGTATCCTAGCTAAAATAAATTCTCCATTGAAGAGCATTAACAGTCAGTGGTGTCTTGCTCTTGTCTGATGAGGACTACCAAGGGCTTGGAGGAAGAGAAAGACACAGGGGGGTGCAAAAGGAAAGAGCAGTTTTCTTTGATTTCACATCTACTAAGTACATCCAAGTCTGTTGAGACCATTTAACACTGACTATATCCGGCCTACTTGTGTTCAGTTTTTCACATTAGTTGTATCATTTTATGCATACTGTGTGCAGTATATACTGTGTCCACTATGGAAATAGATGTCACCTTTTAATGGAGCCACTACATCACCTGATGTCAGACTAGTCCAAATTTTAGCCATAGTAAATGAACCGAAGTGCTTACAGACTATCATTTCTCATCATAGGTGAGGCATATAATTTAAGTGAATTTTTCCATTCAGTAGTTAAATGAAACAGAACTAGCAGAAGTTACAAATAAATAAAAAAAATCAGCAATGTGCCAGAGTAAAATGTTTATTCTTGTAAAGGAGCTGTCATGTTAAATCTCTCAAGAATTTTCTCCTGTTACAGTCAAAATGAATCTGGTCGCCTGGTAATGAGCACTTATTATGGCATTGTGTTTATGTTTGGTGAAACAAATTGTTATTCCTGTGGGGAGGGCTGGAAAAAAATACATATGTAATGTGTGCACCACAGTATTGTCATCAGGAGTTACTGTAAAAGCGGACAGCCTCTGAAATGTGAGCTGTTGGCACACACACATGAACAAAAGTATGCAATAGTAAAGCCACAAAAAAGGAGTTATGGGGCCCATAAAGGCACGTTGATGGAGCAGCAGTTGCAAATGAAATGTAATGAAATGCTACTGCTTGGTGTTGTCTTAAAGCACTTCATCACTTTGTGATATAAGGCACACTCCTCGACTGGGAGAGATATAAAGTGGAGGCGGGGAGGGGGTCTCCTTTCACTGAGTATGTATACAGGACTGAGAGGGAGTGAGTTTTCCAGTGTTTCAGTTGAGTTTCTCCCTTTAGTATTCTTTAGTGTCCTACACTAGAAGTATTTACTTGTACAGTGAGAGAAGTTCAATAGTATAAGTCCATTTGGAATACAGTAGCAACAATTAAATTTAAATGTTTCACTGGCTGCTACTTTCGATAACCATTTTCAGCTTCACCACTTAGTGAATCCCACAGTGAGGGGAGGACAAATTAACATAGGTAAATGCCAAAATACACAACAGCATGCTTAAACCCTCATAAAATAAATCTGCTGAAGTTATCTAGCTAGCGCTGTCATCATCATCTGCATCAATGTACATGTCTCCTCCTGGCTATAAGTATGGTTCCTCCCTTTCCCAAGATAGCAACCATTCAGGATGCACAATGTTTAGTGGTTCACTCTCAGGTTTTTGACCCATTATGAGCGGAGTCGGTTTAGGCTGTGATTTCCCTTCCTCTGATCTACATGTCCCTGCTTGTTCATTTTAGTGCTGCATCTTCAACACCAGTCAATACACAAGTATTCAATTCAGGAATGGACTTTCAGCTCTCATGATCCGACAACAATAAAGATGACACTATTCAGGGAGTAAGAGAGTAAGATTCCTTTCCAACTTTTCTTTAAGCTATCAGTCACCCAAGTTTCAGTGTCAAAACTACTGCTATCTAAAGAAAAGAGAAATGAAAAGTATTAAGAGGGTCAAATTTTACTGGAGACTAAAAAAAAAATCCTAGAAATATTCCTAATGAATTCCAAACACACTCAACACGCCTGATCATCTACATCAGAATTTCCTACAAAAGCCAAAAGTTGTGGAACTTCTTATTTCAACTTGTTGAAATACATCTATTCACTGGGGATGCTGTCTCACATCCCACAGTTAGAAACCCACGCTATCAAGGCTCTCTCAAGAAATATTAAGCACACATTTTGTTAGCTTTGCAGCTGATGGTGAAGCTGTTGTGATGGCTCAGAGGGGGGCAACCACACTCCTGTTTGAAATGCTCAGCCATAGCTAAGCTAGAACAAGACAGAACTTGCAGTCCAGGATGCTGTAAAACACATTACAGAGTAGATTCTTTTTCACACATTTATTGACACAGCTGGACAAATAGCACCAAGTGGAAGGGGTATTTGTATTTTTTGATAGGTTAACTGGATAACCTGCAACTGAAAGGGAAAATATAAAACTTACAATACTGCGCATATTGATTTAATTGAAAAATACGTCTATACAGCTATGGCTATATTTTAAGTTTTGAAGCTGTTTAGATTATTATTATCATTCTATAAATGTATACATATTAATAATATAGCATGTTTTTCATTTGCTCAATAATAAATAATCATCCATTTTCAGGTTTAGAGTTTTAAAGGCTGTTTGTGGATTTATTAGAAAAGTATACAAGTGTAAGAGTAGCCATGAAATATAAACCAGTAATTCTATCATACATTTCATAACCAATGTGTTGATTCAGCAATATACACAGATATCCAATGACAGCCATTGCTATCAACCCCAATTGACTCCAAAAGCTCCCACAATTATTCACTACCTCATAATCACAATGACCCCTAACAATATCCAAAGCACTCCACTGAGTCCAGAAATGGTTCATTGTACAATTATTCAAATCACAGCTGAACAAGAGCAATGGTTGGAAGTGCTGGAATTGAGTAATTATAGAGGTAGCCAGCAGTGACTCCAAATGCCACAAGCTGAGCAATTAAGTAATGGCTTTGAATCCACAGTAACCTTTTAAAGGAAATAATATCCATATTATGACCCCATCTGATCAGAAGCATACAGAGAAGATTCCACCATTGTTGTGACCAGTAACACATTACAAGGTTATTTTTGTACCACTTAGGTCAATATTTATTTTTAATACAGTCAAGCTGTTAATTTGTGTTTAGAATAATGATGCACTGTTTCCAGGGAGCCTGTGTGTCTGTTCAGTCAGTTTTAATTTGTTTTTTGACTTGAGCCTCTAACCTTGCCTTATGGAAGGCCTTCATAATGGTAAATGGTAAATGGCCTGTATTTATATAGCGCTTTACTAGTCCCTAAGGACCCCAAAGCGCTTTACATATCCAGTCATCCACCCATTCAAACTCACATTCACACACTGGTGATGGCAAGCTACATTGTAGCCACAGCCACCCTGGGGCGCACTGACAGAAAAGATGATTTAAATGCAGGCTGCCCTTACAGCAATGTTGTTGATATCCAGGAAATAGCTATCACCACTGCTTTGAACAGTCCCCATATTTTGGACTTCTCTGACACCTGCACGTATACTATCATAAAGAAGAAATGAAGGGAAGTCAGTCTGAGGTTTCATTGCATGGAACGAGAGATGGAGAAAATGAATAAAACTTTATTATTCATCACATGGTGGGCACGGCAAACTACTGAACACAATATATCCATTTGCATCACCCTAACAACTCAGTCCCCTGTCATCTGCAGCATTAAGAATTGAGCTCTATATGTGATCCTTGGTCAACACCTTTCAAGCCTTTGCTTCCACAGGACAATGACCTTCATTTGATCCGCTGTATAATGTTTAGCTTTTTAACTGTTTAGCTGTTCTATTTGCATATTAGTATTTGTACATATTTAGGGATTTCTTTGAATCTGAGTTTAAAGTTGGACACAAAATTGAAAGATGATTTAAATACCTCTTGATATTTAAATGTAAATAGATTTTACTCATTTGATGATGTTCAAACTCAGTAAGGTGTGACAGTGAGAATAGCGTTCAAACCTTCATATAAATCCCAATAACACAAATAGCAGGATTAATAGACAAAAAAGAATACTGGGTAGCCTTATAACAGCAGCAAGTGAAGAAGGGAGGAGGATGTTTTGTTTTCTTAGTGCAAGTTACTCAATGAAATATAGTTGCAATGTCCTGACTGCATGAGGTAAAAGTGGGACACAGCCGGACTTAAATTAGAGAGAAGCACAGCAGTTGCATGTGTGCACATAACATTGAGGCTGGTTGCCTAGTCACAGCGGAACACTGTGCTGCATCCTGGTCCCAGAGAGTAAACTACAGATGCTGACTCAGCCAAATCCCTCAGCTGCAGGCTGGAATTGGCCCCCAGGAGCACAATGTCTGACCCATATAACTCAACACTAGGTTCCACACAGTATCAGCATACATTAAATTTCATAGAACTTTACTTTACCAGCACTTCTGGTAACATCATGTCCTAACATGATAGCTGTGATACACTTGTATTCGGCCATAGTTAAATATTGCACAAACACGTGCTTCTGAAGCAGCTAGTGAATAAATAGCCTGTCCTTACATGACCCGTGAACTCGCGAGGTCTCTTTGTTTATGCAGCTACTTTGTAATTTGTGAAATATACTGCAGCTTTCCTCATTTTAGTGAGCTCTTTTGTCCCTAAAGGAGATTTAAATTCCACATTGGCAATATACTGGTCAATTACACATACCCAGGAACACACACCCACACACACACACACAAACACAAAGGGTAGTCAAAAGTGCGATGGCCCGAGGCTTACTTGCCTGCAGCAATAGACCGCATGACCATCACTTCCCATTAACCTTCTCCAAAGAGAAGGGAGAGCACTGCAAAAAGACAAGACCTCAAGACTTTATATTTAGAGGTGCTGCTGAGACTGCTACATATCTGTTCTGTCTTTGTTCCACCTTGAGAGGAAGAGATTGCAGGCTAGCAGTAACCTGGCAACAGGTTAGGTAGTCTTCACTTATTGTGTGCTTTTTTAAACACACACACACATATGTATATATATATATTTTTTTTTTATTTTTTATTTGACTGTATAACACAGTTGAGAAAGTTAGGTGAGCTCACTCACTCTGGCAAAATTGCTGCCCAGATTTGCTTTGGTCACTGGAGGTTAAAGACCTTTTCAAAGGTTTAACCTTTACTACATCTATGCCTGAAGTGCACTCATCTCCAGCATTCCCAAGACCTGCCCAACACCGATTTTTGGAAATCCTTTGGATCCAGTTTGTGTTTTTTAAAAATATGTGATTGTGCTTTAATATGAGACATGAAATGTTGTCAAGTGGAGTCAAAAATTAAGCCAAAACAGTATACTTACAGATATTATAATAATTGTCTTCAGTGCCACTTTACCACAAAGATCTGGTAACATGTTACTGTCATTCAGAATTCCTGTTGATCATCAGACCAGGCAAAGAAACAATTTTTAAAAATCCTAGTCTTTTTGTTAGTGCTTTTCTTTCTTCATTG
>NW_005187407.1:6997648-7009002 GCF_000239375.1 Pundamilia nyererei
GTCTTCAAGCAACTTAAAGAAGTCCAGACGCTTTTCTTTGCAAGCTCCTTTGACTACGATGACCTGGATGACTGAGAACCTTCACAGACATACTCACTAAAGATCAGAAAAATGGGTTTTCACAAATCAAATGTTTCATGTTGTTTTAAAAATTCAGCCTAGATGAGCACATCACATGTTTTATTTTTTTTCCCTTTTTTTCAAATATGTCGGATGCTCATATTCCCTTTATCTGGTTGATGAAAATAAATATTATTTCAACATCATTCAAGCTTGTAAAAGAGCATGTTTTTGTCTTTTTTTAAAGCAGCACAATGGTTCAATCAATCAAATCTTTATTGCAAACTAATGTTAGTACAAATAAAAAACATAAACACAAAATCATTGAAAGCCATATTCACATGGAAACATATTAAGAAAATGTTGACCATTTCCCTTTTGAAAAGCAGTATGAAGAAGCAAGTATTTGTTAATATGTACCCCTGTATAGCTCAGTTTTTATATCTGTTTTGATGATACAATCTGAAATATATGTATCTGCTATAAAGTATAGAGCCTAAGCATGAGCTCCTTTTTCCAAATCTCACACATGAAACTGGACATTTTGTTTATTTTTCTATTATTTATTAATTAATAGTTTTATAAAAAGGTGTATTTTTTCAGATTTGATTTTCCTGTAATTGCGTACGGTGATCAATATTCCACAGGTGACTAATTAGATCTGGAGCTGTGTGAATTGATGGCACAAGCTTTTAAAATCTGCTTTCACAGCGAGGGCACTTAAGTGTTGCAGTTCGAGTTTTGCCCGCGCCCGTAACGTTCTGTAAGGCAATGCTTGGGTAATATTGTTCTGAAGGGCTTCTTCCATGCTTCCAATCAATAATTCAAGGTGTTGCTTGAGCAGTGAGCAAACAGTAGATGGATCCTGAGCTATTTAGATAACATGACCTCCATTACATGATCACGAAGACATAAAGGTCATTGATTGGTGGGGAAACGTTAGTTACTGCCACAAGCTGGTTCTTCTGCAACCCCATCTTAGGCAATGAAGGGATACTGAATAGAGATTAGCGTCTACAGTTTCAGTTAATCAATGCAGGCCACTGCCACCAAAGATCAGTTACCACAAATGAAAAAGACAAATAAAATTAGTTATTACAAAAACACTGACTGGACATCCTAAGTGCACGTGACACTTAGCAGACATCACAGAACAGATGTATGGTGGTTTAATGTAAAAGCCTGTGTGTGTGCGTCTTTCCATGCCAACTTTGATCAGAGCCCTGAAGGAAACAGTCATCTGGACACTGTAAGGGAAAGTTTGTGTTAATTGTTAAAACTAACACTGCGCAACCTGTACTGTGTTCTCCTGAGGTCTCTGTGGGCACAGCGGCAGCTGGCTCTATTTTGTTGTCAAATACAGGAAGGCAGGGAGGAGAAAAACACCATAAACTTGTATCAGTGGAGAGAGAGGACACTTGGTATTATTAATAGTAACAGACCCATGACAGTGAACAGAGAGTAGTCTGTGCGAGCTGCCTTTTATTTCAGCCACCCTCCCAAATACCCCACAACCTCCAACTTCTCTCCAACCCAGCATCTTATGAAATATGTACAACGCAAACAGAGGTGGGGCTGATGCGCGGACCTTCCTCCTCTATGACTAACCACTACACGTCCAGTACCATTACTTATTTATAAGGCATGGCATGTAAGTGCCACAGTGGCCTCGCTCGCTTCCCCCACGCCATAAGGGCACTTTCATAACACCCTGTTTACATTTCAACCACCAAGAGAGGAGTGATAACAAAAAAGGATCTCCAATTAGTTACAGTGTCCAGAGCATGGCGAGACGCTGGCAGCGGTGAATGCTCTGATAAATATTTGTAATAAGTCATAGAGTCCTTTGGTTTGTACTGGGATTCATCCAAAGTTATTGAAGGAGATGAGTTGGAATACTTCTCTGTAAAATCTCAGCTTAATTTTAAATTACGATAAGGAAACTGCAAAAACAGCAGGGATTAGATCTAAAAGCATGAATGTATATTGCAGCTACAATAAGGGAACAAACTATGTAAGCGCAATTATGTTATTTCTTTTTCTTTGCCTTTTTTCAGGCTACGTCTTCTTCAAAACAGAAACAGATTGACATTTTTATGTTACAGACCAATACTACTACCAGGATTCAGTGCCATTACTACTATTCATGGCTTAAAATCATTTGGCAATGGCATTCATTTCAGTCTGTATAATGGTTTAAAAGAGATGCACTACACACTGAAAGGAATTACAGATATTCAATAGCGGGATTCTCCTGATACACATGGATTGAATCGTAATTAAAAATCAATTCTGACAACATTATTATAGAAAATCCAATCAACACAGCATTCTTTTTAGCACAGAAACCACAAATGTGGGAGAAACTTGGTTTCTGAAGTAAAAAACAACAACAAAAAAACATTCACACTCAGTTGCATAGAGGCAGGTGGGAGGATTCATTGTCAGCAAGTAAACAAAGCGGTGTGACATGCCAGTACCCCTCCCCTCTGTTTCTGAAACACAATAAAGAATCAGATCAAATGCAGATTAAGATTGAGATACTTGTGGCACTTCATACACACCCTAAAACTGTATGGATTAAAGGTTTTGCTAGCCTACGTGCTAGAGGGCACCATTTGGTATACCTATATTCTTTTAGACTGTATTGTGGGCAATATGTAAGATATCAGGTCATTATAATGGATTACCAATCCAACAAGTTGATAGTACTTATCAAACAGGTTAAAGCAACAACTCTCCGGAAAAAAAAAATTTCTATAGGGCTCAACTATATGTTAGTCAAGTATATGTTAAAATAAATAAGCGAGGTATTTATGAGATAATATCTGAGCAAAAACTGAACATGTTGTGCATTTGTATACTGTACACATCAGTATGCAGGGTGCTTCTGTGTGCATTGTGAAAGCTAAGAATTCTCTTCTCCCTTATGGCAATGTAGGTCATATTTTCCTCCAACTCGGCCTCTTGTGTGCCTCAGCATGAGGCTAGCCCTGCTCCATCTCTGGATGCCACCAAACACAGGGTTGGCATAAACTCACGGGACACACACACATATGCAAGGCCACACAAACACCCTCCCACACACACACACGCACATTCTGACAGATGTGATGCCAGGCAGAGCTCAGACATGTTACCATACTGCACCGCTGTCTGGGACTTCCATTGCCACTGTATCCCCAAACCACTATCCTGCGCCATGCCTCATACATTCAGCCTTAGGCCAGGCCGGCCCTGCCCAGCTGTGTGTGATTCAGCGCGGACCTGGCTAACACAAGTCCATCCTCTATCCACACCAAGCACTTTATCCTTCTCCACATCTACCACACCCTGATCTCATCACTTGTCTCTGGATGAATGGGGGCTTGGGATTGACGGCAGGCTAGCCGCCTCCGTCCTTGCCACCGCCATCTGCTTGGTGAGCCCAAGGAAAGTGAGAGGAACGCTTGCGTGTGTTTGCCAGCCAGCCAGCTAGCCTTGCCGAGGGCTGTTGTATCCAAAAACGCTGCGCCGTGCCATAGAACCTTAACTCACTGTCACAAGGCCGTCCAATGTGATTGATCTGGTCCATTTAGTCAGAGCAGCCAAATCTGGGGGAGGCCTGGTGCTCCTGTAGCCTCTTCAGCCCCCTTCATCCCACAATAGCCCTGACATCCCAACTAGCACAACACAAACACTAGAGCCCTGCCAGCTGGCCCACAGGCTGGACATGCTCTGCCTGCTTATCAGTTAACACACCACAGGCCTAAAACCAGGCTTACATGGGCGTCTACGGCTCAATTCTTCTGGCTGTCCTATTGAGGGGTAATTGAACTGAAATGAATCATAGTAAATGTTCATATTGCAATATGTTTTCAATCCATGATAATGACATTTTGTTGGAAATGGTATTTCATTTGATGTCAGAAGATCGGTGGCTCAGGAGGTTAAATGCAGTTTCATTTATTAGAAGCAGTCCAGTGCACTAACAGATTAATGCTCAAAGAGAAGCTTTTATCAGCTCTATAAAAAAAGACTGATTCACAAAGCACACTGTCGTTTATATTTCAACAAATGCATCTCCCAGAACATCCTTGATACATTTATTAAAGGCGGATGAAATTGAGTTCAGAGTGAATTAAAGAGGTCAGGAGTACAGGTCTCTGTGTGTATGTGTGTGTGGAGGGGGGTTGTTTTTTTTTTGGAGGTTTTTTTTTCATTTTACAAACCTAATATTATTTCCTGTCCTGCGTATTTGCCTATCCTTATCCCTTTTATTAGATGGCTGGTACTCTGGATTTATTCACTCCAGGGAAGACATTACATTGGTGTTTAGTTACTATGAAAATGAGCTCCCTAGACACATAGGTCATGGCCACAGCCCTTCAGTTGCTATTTGTGCTGTGTGTGTGTATTACATCACTTTGAAATGGGGCTAGCACAGAGCTCTCAGTGCTCCTTTTTTAACAGACTGTGAGCGTTATTTTTTGGGATCTACCCGCAGTTACAGTTGTCCTCGAAGTTCCAGCCACATAATGTGGTGTTATTTCTTTTTAGATGTCTGACTGCTTCGGAGGAATCTCTTCTCAAACTGCTGAACAGTACTCACTAAACAGAAAACGACTGTAGACTTACTGCGAACATCATGTGCGGTTTACTTGATTTGTGACATTAAGCTGAAACAAACAAAGCTTTGAGCTTTAATTGTGAGCGCTGAAGTGAGGCAAAGACACAGAGCTTTTAGATTCCAGAGGACTCGGAGGAGAAATGGATTCCATGTACTGCAAGCGCACTAAGTGAGTTTAAGAAACTCTGGGAAGTTGTTAGGAATATTGCATGTCCTCTCACCTTAATATTTAACAAGCGGAGAGCTTTTTCTCTGAAACTTTTCAGGATCCTTTGGTTCGCTGTGTATTTTTCTCATCTCACCAGATAACTGTTTCTGCCTCTCCCTCACTCTCTTACGTTCTTTCTTTGCTATTTCTGTGTTGCATTTACAGCAGCAGAAGGTATTCTTTGCATCAGACCTGGGGTAAAAAGGCCAAAAGAGAAAGGTTTGTCCATGTGGCACTGCCTGGTCATGAAGATGTGATGTATATATACATATATTTTTTAACAGAGTGAATTCATTTGATCCTGGACAGTATTTTACGGTAATTCTCATTGTCTGTGATACTTACACTGAATTTGAAGGCACACTGTGGTGAAACAACCTAAGCAAACTCCTTATCTGACTGAGGCATTTGGCACAGAAGTCTGTGAGCTGTCCAAGGACCACCATGGGAACTTTACTGATGGGGGGGTGGGGTTGGCTGGAAAGATTGTGGGAGTGTAGTGACAGTTGGGGGACTTTTCTCGTGTGAAATGAGCCCAGCCATTTCATAGAAAAACACACCACTACAAACAAAGAGCATCCATGGCCTGATAATAAGGCAATCTGAAGTAGATCGTTTAAAAGTAGTCTATATACACCCTCCTGCCCCCAACCCACCCCCTTTTTTGTGCATGCCTCCATTCGTAATTGTAGCCAAGATAATTAAAGAATTCTTTCCTTAATTCCCCAGAATATAATCATGACAGTTTTACAAGCGGCAAGGTAATATGATCTCATATTTTTGTTTAGTGGTGCTAACCGTGTTGCAAAGTAGTTTTAACCGTGTCTCCAATGGTGACATCTCATCATGGCACAGTATGAAATGGTCCTGAAGTTGAATAAGACTCAAACAAAAGCGTGAGGGAATTAGTATTTGCGAGGCACATTTCCAGAAAGTGTTTATGTTCTTCTTACAGCCTTTCTCTGGCAGAAGCGATTACATGAACGTCTCCTACTTATTTGTTTTCATCTGAACATTTGGCTGAGGGGTTTATCCATCTTGACAAGCACATAATATGGCTTTTGGTGCTGTGAGGAAGAAGACGGCAGAGAACGGAGGAGAGAGAGGGGAGAAAATGTGGAAGTTAAAACAGAGGCTCTGTGATGGGGTTTTTATCACTTTCCTTGCTTTTCCCTTCCTCTCTTTAACAACATGCTTAACTCCCCAAAGATGTGTTGAAAGATCACAATAATCCCCTCGAAATGACATTAGTCCTCACTCTCCTCTTTGAGTAGGTGGAATGTATCTGAGCCAAATTACTGAAGACACTCTAGGGTGTTGGGAACGATGTGATAAACATATAAAGTTCCCAATGTAATTTGATTAAGTCTAAAAAGTATAAATATGGTATCTGCTCAACATTTCCATGCTAAGCCTATTAGAAGCTCTACAGTAAATAAAATTTAGTCCACATGATAGCTGACTTGACTTGAAGTAAAAACGTATCCTATCAAATAGTTAAGATTTCTTAAACTTTTCATTATCCACTGCTGGTCGCTCTATTTTTATAGGAAAATCTCCAGCAGAAAAAAAAGGTTGTCATTATTACACAGGGGAAAAAAACTGCCAAAGGTAAATTCTTTGATCACACTAAATGAAGAATTTATCAAAGTGCTGTTCCTGTTCTTTGTTGCGTTCTATAGGCTGCCCCCCACACCCACCTCCCCACTACCAGCCACAGGAGATCACAAATCAAAATATTACCGGCTGAAAAAAGGAAAACATGTGATTGTCTGGCTGGATTGTCCTCGCACACTATCTTAAGCCCTTTGACACGACTTGAAGCAAACTTCAAAATGGAACATTACAGAATATGGACCTCTCCCTGCACCAATGCTGCATTTTGAACATTGCAGAAAGAGCACCAAAGTGCTTATTTCTGCTCCATCAACTTGGGAGCCTGGAAGGCTGGATTGGAGTGCTCAGCTCCAAAAATTGCTGCCAAGATACGCCACTGACTTTTCAACCAGCTTTCACTCATAACAGCCTAATACAGGACTGGAAAGGAGGGGCTATTTTATGACCAAAATATTGTGGTTCAAACTCTACCTTCCCCTTATATTATTTATTTACTTATTTCTCTCTCTCTCTTTCTCTCTCTCTCTCTAACTATCTATCTATCTATCTATAACTTTTTTTATGTCCTATTGGTGTGTGCATACAGTGTTTGCAGCCTGTGTGTAGCTGTCTGTTTGCTGATTCCCTGTGTGAAGTGTTGGATAATTAGCTGGCTTATCAGCCAGGGACATGGGCAGTCTCTTCACCAATGACAGTTCATGGAGCCCAGCACCTGAAGGAGGCTGGAGAAAAGGAGAAGGTGGGATGATAAGGCCGCAGGAGGAGAGACAAGGAGGGGAGAGAGACAGAGAAAGAGAGAGGGAGCGCAAGAGAGGGAAGGAGCAAAAGGGAGAGTGAGAACAGGGCAGAGGAAGGTGTGGGGGGTAGAGAAGCAGACAAAACCTGAAAGAGAGAAATGAGATGAGGAGCCAGACAGAGGAGTAGACAGAGAGATGGAGCAGTTAAAAAGGGGGAGACAGTTAGGCCCCGCAAGGACAGAGCAGCTGCTCCGGCCTATCAGCTCTTCCACGAGACCTCGGCGCTCATTAGCATAAATTCAAATGACAAATGTGGCCCGCTTTGGCAAAGACTAATTAATTCACGGAGGGGGGAAACTCACCAGAGTAAGAATTCAAATCACTCAATGCCACGGGCCTGTACAAGTGTTAAGAGGGAGTGTGTTGAGCTCCATTGTGTTTTGAAATTACTACAGTTCTTCGCATGTCCTGAAAAGGTTACAGATTTAATGTCAGTGTTTGGCCTGCGCCTGACGATTTTTAAAAAAAAAGTTTTTTATTTATTTAGGTTGGGCACTAACATTTCGGAAAAGTTTAAGTTTGTTAAGGAGCAATGCTGCTTTTTGTAAATATTCCATATTTATATGGCATGTGTGGGTGGGTGTGATTTGGTTGATTAGACTGACTGGTCTTTTCACACACACACACACACACACACAGACACACAAACACTCAGTAGTTCCTGATTTATAGCAGGGAACAATGGACTGGAAAAGATTGCTTGTACTGAAGTGAGGGCAGGCTGTGTGGCCTGGAAAAGATGGGGAAAGAATAAGTGCTCCCCCTTGTGTTCAGCACATATATTTCTACTTTTACTCCTGCCTCACTCTGTGGGACAGTGCAACACTCCCAGTCCCATTAGTAAAAAATATAGAGTTTGCACTCAGTCATTATGAATACCTGCACAAAGTTTCGTTAACAAGCTTATCATTCTCAAGGTATGTGTGCAAATTAAATCAATCCAATATGCCGGCATGTGTTCTAAATGATGTGTTTCAATGACCGTGCAGATACAGACCCCAGCTTCTGTTATCTTTCAATCTGCTTTGTTTTCCATTTTACAGAAGGCTTAACTGTCCTGAACATCTGGCTCTCATCAAGTCCAGGTGTTCCTGTAACCGTGTGAATGTGTGTAAGTGTGTGCGCGTGTGTTTGTGTGTTTGCCTCTTCATATTTTGCGTTTCAGTTTCTCTACCTGCTTACACCTCTGTCTTTTCCTTTCTTTTCCTTCATACTCTGAAAACACACTGAGCTCAGCCAGGTGCAACCGTTTTTCTCACCAAATGCCTTGTTAAAGACCCCACAACGGTTGCCCAAGAGCGCTCTCTGCTAAACCAGACTCTTCCTGCACCATAATTACATCAAAACAGAACATGTTGTGCAGTGTGGGGACTATTTATACATCTACATTTAGAGCCAGTTTTCGCTCTTTCTGCTTCCAAGGAACATCCTTTCAGTGACTACAGTGTCTACACACCGTGTGTGTGTGTGTGTGTGTGTGTGTGTGTGTGTGTGTGTGTGTGTGTGTGTGTGTGTGTGTGTGTGTGTGAGAGAGAGAAAGAGAGAGAGAGAGAGAGAGACTGTGTGTGTGCTAGGGGGTGTAAATGGGTGGTGGTTGGCAGGGTTGATGTTATTCTCCAGGTGGCACACAGAGGCCCCAGTTGCTGCTGCCCATTACCAATTACTCCAAGATTCATACACCTGTAAAAAACATCACATCTTGACCAAAACACTGAAAGTATGCAGTACTCTTTTTGCTTGACAGTGGCAGACAGCTAGAACTATTTCAAGCCAATGCTATAACCAACTGTTCATTCAAAAGCAATCATTCAGGCAAAACCACAACTATTATGGGCCTACTATTCATATCTTTGTATGAGGCCATCACAATTTCCATGCTAGCTTCATATGTACTATGATTGCTCTCTGGTTTAAACTACAGAATGGTCTTTGTTGGAGAGATCTCCTAACCGTGCAATATTCCAGCCTCTAATGGGCAATTACACTGTAGGCCTGGTCATTTATTTATTTAATACTATCGTTGCCATGACGATAATGTTTGCCCCATTCATGCGAGCGCGCTTTCATTGAGAATTTACGTTCACTTCCAAAATCTCCAGAATCGCAGAGAAAAATTACTTTAGTTTTTGTCATAGGAAGACATCACCTACAAAGCGAATTCAAATATCGTTTTTCGAGCATGTTTTCGTTCACCCAAAGAAGAAAAAGAAATTATAATTATAATGGATTATACTGCAAAATAATTGCTGTATTCCTTATAAAATCACATATAATAAGTTCTGGCCCAGACATTGCCCAGCAGGGCTCTACACGAGAGCTTAAATGTCCTACTTACAAGCAGCACTCTTGCCTAAACCAATTTTAAGATTTTCAGTAGCGAGAATGTATATGCTTATTTTCGATGCAATACCCAAGTGAGGTCAACTGTGAATAAGGTCCACAGGTCATTTCGTGACGTAATCCGGAGTTGAGTCAAACTAAAAATGAAAGTGTCAAAGCACATGTAAGGTAACTCAAATACCCTCAAAATAGCCACAGTAAAACTGTCATCTTACAGAACTAACCAAAGAAAAGAAAAATATTATAAGAAAGCAGTATCTGTATGACAGAGTTGCAGTAAGGTGTATCAGCAGGTTGTGGAGCTTTACAAAGGAATGTAACTAGGAAAGTGGTTTTTTGAAAGAATATAAAATATGGACATATTTAATAGCCACATATGTACATTTCACTGTCTGTGTGTTGCAGGAAGTTGTTAAATACATGCATTCGTCAGATTAATTTTTTGGGATATATTGCATCCAAGAAGACCAAGGCTTACACATTCAACCTGTCAGCTTTGAAGAGTCATGGACGTTAACTTTGATAGGTTATCCACTGACCCACTCTCACATCACTGATAATTCTTCAATTCCCTTCAGCTACAGAGTGTGAGAGAGAGAGCTAATAAGCCCCACCAAAACTCACATCTATTATTATTAATCACACTTAAAAGTCTGAAATTCACCCATGATGACTAATTTTATGAGAGCAAATGTGTCACAGTCATTTTTGACTGGCAAGATATTGTTATTTGGTTATGCAACATATTAATTGGCATGGGTCACCAAACGTTATGCAGACATTAATGTAAGCTTCATGTACTGTCACGATTCATTAAATCGATTTTCGATGACGGTTTCGATATTAACTGTCCCTCGCACCCTGATTCCACAGTGTGTGTGTGTGTGTGTCTAAGCTCAAGACTAACATATGACTAATGCACCTTGCCATACCTTGCTGACGCACATAGAGCAGAGAGGAAGGGAGTAGAGGAGTCACGGGAGGAAATGGTTTCATGGCTGAGCTGCCTGTTTGTATTAGTGTATCTGAAACGGGGATCGTCTACTAGCAGTCTGACATGGTGTTGCTCTCGCCTTTGGCATGCATCCATCCCTTCAGACTGACACACATGCACACACAACCCCGAGTCACACATAAAATCACACACAGGCACGGACGCGCACAGTGACATGCGGAAACGCACGTCGTGCATTTAGCTTGCCTTCCTCCGACCTCCCCGCTGTGCCTGACACAGCACCCATGATCCTTTGCCTCGCGGGTTGTGAGCTGTCAGAGTGACAGGGCATGAGGAGTCTGACATGTGACGCCGTGAGACAGGATCAAATGTGTCATCATCTCCTCAAACAGAAAAAAACAACAAAAAACCAAAAAAAAAAACAAAGAGATGAGAAACTCTTTTCTGCAACATAAGCTTATTTTTGTCAGTAATATCACAGCCAGCTCTGGGGTTTTTTTTATCTAGTTTAATTCTTTCATCTATGCCGAAGATTTAAGTTCTTTTTCTTCTCTGGGGTCAGGCAGAGGGAGGGCACACTTTCCAGTAACAAAGAAATGTCAAACGAGCACTGTTTTGGACAAGGCACAGAGTTATGTAACAATAATTTAAGTTGCAGTATTAAAAAGAAATGAAATCAGTGAAAACACCACATATTTGATGAGAAAAGTAGCTCAATAAATATGCAGAGTGAGCAGACTGAGTTGTTAATATTTGACAAGCGCGCGC
>NW_005187407.1:7009419-7020681 GCF_000239375.1 Pundamilia nyererei
GGATTTGACACACTCATATATGAGGGAGATAGTCAAGCCACACCATAGTGAAAACACACGCCGTACCCACCTCTGCATCCTTTCAAATGGTAGGAAATCCTGGACATGCCGAGCACATTTAGAAAAATGCTTGTGGTTTGGGAGAAATTGGAATCACTTCATTCCCAAAGTAACGTGATGCTGGTTATATTAAAAAATGAAGGGGGTTCCATATGGAAGCCATCACGGACCTCGTGCATGCACATACAAATGAAAAGAACCCCATCCCAGCTGCTAATGAGGGTGACTGTGACGTTTTTATGTTGTTATCCTTCTGTGTGGCTAAAGTAATGGCTATATGGATGGGATGTTTCATCCACACTTGCATGGGGGGTCTAGGCATTTTTGCTACAGCCTAAACACATTTTTTTAGTCATTTTAGCCTTGGAATAACAGTATCACCTCTACATTTGACAGGTAGGCTTTTTGTGGTTGGTTAGCAAGTTGGATTTATTTACTTTAAAAGACTTGCAGGAGGAGCCGAATTAATATAACGTGGCTGGTGTTTACAGTGAGGAGCAAACAGCAGTGGTTCATCTGAGGAATGCGTAATAGAATAGAATAGGAGACGGGCTTTCATTTCCATGTTGCAGAGGTCTAGTAAAATCAAAACAGCGTGATGAGAATGCTGGTTTTTTTTATCTTGGCGATCCTTTAGTGTGGCCTTAATTGATCTGTCTGTGAACAAAGAGATGTTAGATGTTATGGCAATGATTGTGTGAGTTCTGGTTGGAGTTAGTATGCACGTGACAGACGCAGTGCATGTCTATTTGTGCATCTGTGCATGTACTTGCATGCTCCGGTGCTATCAGTCTTCGTCAGGACCCTGCCCGGGTGTGTGAAGGTTTGTCTCCCAGTGTTGTTGCAGCCTGTGTAATCATGGTATTAATTATTAGCTGTTTGCTCTCCATCATCTACCTCCCTTGGGGCGGGCACCGTGCCTGGGCTGCCAAGGGCTGGCACTGGATGTCTCTTCCACTATAAATCTGCACGGTTAACATCACAGTCAGTGGAACAGCAAAGTGTTCTATATACGTTGTATAGACATTATGCAGAGTAAAATAATTGGAAGTGGATGGATTAATATTGTTTAAAAGTTAATCAAACATTATGTTTTTGTAGTCCTTTGTCACTGGTACTTTTCTTGGTTGAATCATGCAGTTCAGCCAAGAAATAAACACTGCGTCCCTTTGGGACTAGCCTAAATGGTGTGAGAAAAGATGTCTCACATTATCCTGCCTGGTGTCCTTAGGCCAGGTTGTGAATTAGTCTCTATCTGATCTCATATGTGTCCTTTTCTCTCACTGCCACCGGCATAACTCCATCACTTGTTAAAACACACACACGCGCGCGCGCGCGTATGTACATTTGTCTCTTTCAAAACCTACCATCGGCATTGCTCTTTCAGAGATACTTGTGAAATGAATTGTCTGAAAGAAAGTCACAGCATCTGGCAGCGATTGTGGTGCCAAAGGCAATGTGTCTGAAACCCAGAGTGGATATGTGTGTGCGCGTGTCAGCCACCAAAGGGACAGGGATTTTCACCCCTGTTAGTCTTTAGGGTAAGAGACAGCTCACCCCGTCATTGACCTCCAGGATCTTGCCCGCACTTTTATGTCTACCGATTACAATTTAGTCCCCAGTTTAAGGTCATAATTCTTATTGATAACAATTCTTTATTCTTCAACCAACTGCCAACACTACTCTGGATATGACTGTGTGCACAATCACAAATTATCCTTAAACCACTCATTCCATGGATTTAAAGCGATTTAGAAAACCTGAAGTTATCACTTAACTTTGCCAGTTTCGCTTTAGTTGCCTTTCATGTGTAGTGTTTCCCCTTTCCCTTTAAAAACAGTGATAGCCATAAAGACCACAAAAGATCATTTTAGAAAAACACATTTTATGTCAGTTTATTGAATGGAAACATAAATGATCAGGAAGAATAAAGACCCAATAAATCTAGACCAGAGAAAGAAAGATTTCTTCTGGAACCAAAGCACAGTTATTAAAAAAATACTTATGGTTTTCAGAGAAACAACAGCTTCTCATTGTTCAGGGTAACAGCTTGAAGATGAGGTAAGAGATTTAGACGTGCCTGTTGCTAGATTCAAAGCATGTTTTTCCTCTTTTGAATCAGTAAAATAAAGCATTTGTAGATTCTGTTGCATTAATTAACAACTACCAATGTTCCCCTGTGGTTTCCATCCACTTTGAAGATTCCTTCACAATAGACTGAGAGATTTAACCATTTATAAACTGAAGAGAGGGGGGAAAATCTCTGTGATTGGATCACAATGCCACATGTTGGCTGATTGCAAGTGCAGGAATTGTATCGTAAAAGCAAAAACCGCCTCTCGGGAATCACGTCAGGAAAAATCCTGATGTGGAAATGCTGCCAACTAGTTTTCACCAATGATTGTTAAAAAGAGATTTTGTTTTTCTTTAAATCCATTTCTGCAATTTTTTTGCTTCAAGACTGAGAGATGTTCTAATCCTCTGTTCATTGTTAGGGTTGTGTGGGACTGGCCGAGGAAAATAGCTTTTGATGGCAATGGAAGGGATACGGAGCTTTGCCAAAGAGGGCTTCAGAAGTTAATGGGCCGGTTTCTATGCTGACAGTAAAATCTTGGCTGGAGCCATCATTAGCTTCCGAGGCGTTATCTACTTCAGCGGTTTTGAAGATTATCTTTAAAGGGAAAACAGAAAATGACAATGTCAAGAACAAGAGACGAGTTTAAAAGCAAAGGTTTAATCAAGACTTAAGCCAGATGGAATTATCACCAAGCTAAAGCTGATTTATGTTGGATAACAGTTTGGAGAAATTCTTCCTAGATAACTGCTGTAGCCTTGAAACTGTCTCAAAAGCAAACTGCATCAGTTGGATTCACGTCTTCTTCTCCTTTTTTGATACACCACCATGCTAGCTATCTATTCCCAGTGTGTAATGTTTGATCCACTCATATAAAATGTTGCTTACACTGATTGTTTGACCTAAAGAACAAAGAACCACAAAGAAAGTGAAACCCATTTTCTCAGTGAGGGCTCATGCATGCTTGCACCTACAAATACTGATCTTTATTTCAGCAAGGGACGAGGAAAACCAGGAGCTTCTTAAGTATTTTAAGAATAAAACTGCATGCCTGAGCTCCGCTAAAACCTTTACCAAAGCAGAGGACAATAGGGACTGTTTGCTTCACAGCACTTTGGAGAAGGGAAGATCTGAACATGCAGTTTTCTTACCCAAAGACTGTTAAGGTAACTTGAAGCCTCGAGGAGAGAGGGGGTGACCCCATCCTTTACGCTTCCTACTGCAGAAAACTGAGCCAAAAAGAAAAAGAAAGTCACCCAGGTGTTTACAGTTAGGATGAAGAAGGTAGGATGGAGGGTTTTTTTGTCTCATGTTAACTGACACCACTTTCAAACATAATTAATTACAAAAAGTTGAAGATAACAGTGGTGAGGGCTACGGGCTCGCCTCCGAAATCTGGACTAAAAGCAGTGAACGCGCACATTTTTTGTAAACGTATGCGTACCCACGCTTATGCGCCTCCATCGCTGTGAGCGTGTGCTCGCTATCCTCCCCTTACAAGTATCTCAGGGGTCGCCAGAATCAGCTTCGGAACAGAAACACAACCAACAGGCCACGAGCCATCAGCAGCCAGGTCAGATTAGGTTTCTGTCATTGGCAATGTGCTGATAACGCTACAGTGAGTGGCACTTCCCTACCGCCATTTCACCTCAGCCGTCCCACACTCGTCAGTCCTCGACCGGTCAGATAGGGTCTGTCAGTTAAATAACAGATAAAGGAAAGGGAATGTAGGGGTGGTGGGGATTGGAGGGGGGGTGCTTTAGCACCTTACTCAAAGGGGTTTTGTTAGTGATGAGGTCACAGAAGGAAGGAACAGCCTAAAGACAAAGGGGAAGGGAAAGTTTGACTGGCACATTAGCCGGTGTCTCCCTATCAATCTCCGTAATCTTAAGAGACAAGGGATATCTTGAGTTGTGGGGATGACCATGAGAACAGGGATCTGGCAACACGAGAGAATTGGGGGCGCAACTGTCTCAATTGATTTGCTCTTACATTCTCTGCGCACAGATGCCCTCTCGCTCTGAGTTTATCTCCCACTCTGTGCCTGTTTATCTCTCTCATGCATATGACTGTAAAATTATATACATTGGCATTACACTATGTATCCATTTTTACTCATTTTACTGCGGCTTTAAAACTTTTACTTTTTTTTCTGTCTCACGGTTTTGCTCATTTCAGGTTTTCATGGTTTTGTCCTTGTAAACCAATTAGTATTTCATAAGAGGCTCATCACCCTTTCACACATATCACTGATGATTAGCCTTCTGGGATAACTTCAGCAGAATAGTCTCCTGGATAGATTTAGTCAGTCTGTCAACAGGCATCAGTTCAAGCAGGATGAGACCCATGTCAAACATTACCTCTCTATTTCAGAACAGAGGCACATCTGCCAAACGCTGTTATTGAACTGGCACTACAAGACCGTAACCTAGCCCCCCATAAATATTAAAGGTGTATGGTTAAAAAATATTAATGTCAAATTCAATCAATCATTATTACCCTAGGGGAAAATCCTGTTTAAGGTGTAGAAGCATTAGCAATTTTTAGCTTTGGAAACATCAGGATATCCCACTTCTAAACTGTGTGTAACAATGAGCCCCCTCTCTGCCTGTCAAAATATTTTGCCTTTTGTCCTGAGGAATCTGTTCATTTCACTGAGCTCTCTTTCAAAAATGCTGTCACTGACAAATTGGAAAAGGCAATGTCTCCACCTATAGGTGCAAATATAGCACTGCTACAACCATTTTTTGTTGTTGTTCTTTAATAATCAGGGCACAGTATGTGTGATGGAAATACTTGCATATTAAAATATCCCCAACACTAAATGCTTAAAGAAATAAAAACTTTTTTAAAAAAATTGCAATTTTCATGAAGTTCTGCTGTTACAATTTGCTATTTAGATATTAATGTGTTCTTACATGAGAATGAATGTGATTTTTGCAAGACTGATGTTGGTGTCAAGTTGTTTTGGCTGCAAGTATACCGTATGATGGCCAGTAAACTGTGTGTTATTGTTGTGTTTATACAATGTCGAGGCATTTTTTAAAAGTGAAACCAAAAGTGCTTGAATTCTGAAAAAGAATAACTACATTTTCCCGATACTTAAAAAAGGCTTTAGCTGTAAAACATTATCAATGCTGCATATTAATATTATTTAAAGAAAGAGACAGTTAACAATAAAGAGAGTAACCACTGTATTTTTGATTGTTTGAAACAGTAAAAGTGAAGAAATAAGCAGGAGACAAACTTTTAAAGATAGTTTTGTTTGTAGATGCTATGTAAGTTTGGAGTAAATACAAAATAAAAGAGCATTAAACAAGCATACAACATACAAACATATAAACAAGGATAGAAAAAGGACTTTTTTTACATTATTATATACAGTGTAGAGTATAATGATATTAAAGAGGATTAAACCTGGAAGATGTTTCAGATCATCTTTGTGTTGGTATAACGCAATAATTTGTTAATATCTAGGCAAATAAAAGACAAGCTATAATCACAAAAAGCATGGGAGGAGATCACCATATGAACAAAATATAGCCCAATTTAAAATATAGTTATTATTTTTTTATCGTTTGCTATACCTCAGTTCTGGTTTGGGTAATTTAACTGTGCGCTGAGACTTTCAGAAACAAACGCCATGCTACAAAATAACTCAGGGAATACAGGAGGATGATTATAAGACGATGTCTGATACATGTATACAAATGGCGAGCAGAGTGAAATGCTTGTTATATGCGTGGATCAAAAAGGAGACTATACACTATAAAAATCTGTTTGTGTTTCTTTGACAAAAAAAAAAGTTTGTGATCATTTGTCATTGTGATCTGATCTCTCCCACCAACATTTCTACTGCATCTCAAAAGGAAATAAGTTATTTTGGTGTAAGAGAAGGTCTTCTCTATTTTATCCGAGAAAATGAGGCTGGGTAATTTCTGCACACTTGTGAGAATTTTTGTTTTCCTCAAAAACATCAAAATCGTGAGTTACACTTTTCTTTTTTGCTCCCTACAAAACAGGGATCCTCGTGTTTCTTTATTCTTCCAACAAAATAGAGAGTACAAAGTTTCAGTGGGAGGATTAAGTTAAAAAAAACACGCATTAACGTGAGGGAAGATGGCGTCCCTGAGTGTGTGTCTATGTGTGTCTGTATCTTTGTCCTAGCGTGTGTCTGCCTGACTATATGGTCTCCACATAATTGGCAGGAAATAAGCCCTGACGTCCGTCTTTGCTCCATCCCCTCCACCAGGCTTTGTCCACCGTCTCCACGTCCGTGATGATGTCACCCGGTTCAAAGGAGATCTCAGATTCGTCCTCTGTGAAGAACAACAAAATAACACGGTGAAGATCCGATAATCACAGTGTAATTATCGTGAATGGAGGCACTTTATGTTCCCATGCATGCCGATTATCCTCTGAAAGGCAGCTTACCTGCCTGGTAGTCGTAAAGAGCTCGGACGCATATCTGTTGCTCGGCTAAAACCTGAAGTGGAAAGGAAAACGGAGCAGAGGAAGACTATAATAAGAAAATATATTTCATGTTTAACTACAATTCAGAAGATTGAATAAAGCAAAAAAAAAAGAAAATCATGAACTTTCATGAAAACTTTCTCATATGAACTTTCATTTTATATGTTTTTTTTCTTTTTTACTTGTTTTTAACAATTCAAATGAAAAGGTCAAAATCATCTGTGGGTCTGCGCTACTAGCAAGTATTGGATGATAAATAACATACCTCAACTTCAAAAAATATAAAAAAAACATCACTGAACAGCTTCCATGTTATTTTACTATGATTTTCCCTTTCTTATTTTTATTACGTTATTATTATTATTTCCCAAAAAATGCACAAATGTCCTCCTGTTGAAGTAATGCTTGTTCTAAACTGTACCACCCATATGGCGTTCCATACAATTTACACAGCAGACTTGTTCTTTTGTGGCATTCAGTGACACAATTAAAACAGTCCTCATCACTTGTAGAGATGACATCATACAATATAGTTTGAATTTAAAAAAAAAAATTAATTACATTAAACAGGTTTTGTGGGCTTTGCATTAGCAATATTATTGTCTGCGTGTCTGTGGACAAAACACCTCTTTTCCATTTTCTGAGATCTCTTGCTTCTCATCTTCATTGATGTCGTCCTCCTCTGCAGTGCTGTGGAGACTGTAGCACGTAGTCACCTCTGAAGTGCTGAATTCAGCTTCAGATGGATTCACACATTGCACTGAGGAAGATCAGTGTGAAAATCACTCGTTATTTCAACTGGTGCGCTCATGTGATATAAAAAAAAACAAAAGCATTGTTTGAACCGTCACTGGTTGCCCGACCTATGCCATTATGCTCCGCTGTGTCATCTCCCAGTCCGATCCCGTTGCTCGACAGTGTTACGGTCTCATGTTCGATTCCTTGACAAACTGGTTCGGCATCTAAAAGATTGGTTTGTTAATGTTAAAGTATCATTTTCAGAAAACTGCAGCATTGCGTTTAGAAATAATGACACTGTAACAATCCACTTTAAAAAAGGTTTCTGTAAGAAGCTGAGGGCTACCTGCAACTGCTGAGTCTTCCTGTTTCTCTGAAAGCTCAGCAGTGGGCTGACTGTCTTCTGACTGATTATTCTTCTCTCCATTTTCCTTTGTCTCCTCTTCATCCGTTTCTATCTCAGCTGGTTCCTCGATTGATGCTGGCTCAGTTTCCTCTTTTAATTCTTCCATCACCTCCTCCTCCTTGTCCTCCTTCTCATGGTCCTCCTGTTCTTCCTGTTCTTCCTCCTCTTTTTCTTTTTCTTCTCCTTCTTCTTCTTCTTCCTCCTCTATTTCTATCAGGGCTGGTTCTGTGGTGACAGCAAAAGGCTCTGGTTTTGTTTCAGGATTATCTTCCTCCTGCTCCTCCATATCCTCTTCCTCATCCTCCTCCACCAGCACAGCCTGTACTTTGTAGCCAGTGTCTGAGACCAGCTCAGTGTGCACATGACTGGCTGTGTTGAGGTCTGTGGATTAGAAAATTATAAAGCTATAAATGCACACAAAAAAACAAAACAACATCAGTGTATTAATAAGCATGCATGTTTGTAAAGTGCACATTGAGGGTATGTGTAATCATCATTTCTGTTTCACAAGCCATTGGTTAACAGTCCCTGGGCTGATTTACAGCAGTATGTGGAGTAGCTTTTGCAATAAGTACCAATGAAAGTTTCCTGCACGCTAAACCATTAATGACTTTGAAGGACACGTTTTAAACAGATAAATATGTTTCTTCTTAATTTTGCATCTTCCTAAATATTCTTCTTGCTTGTCAGTATTTTCCTCCAGAAAAGGTGTGGTACAAAGAAAGTGAAATATATCTGACTGCATCATGTTTCACCCTACCACTGTTTGGCTGTGGAGTCTCATTAAGAGGAGCTCCTGGAGCCTCTGAAGGCAGAAGAGGCTTGGAGTGCAAAGCTGATTCGTCAGGCTGGGTGTCTGGCTGTGCCTCACAGGGGTTGACATTTGCTAAAGTGGGGGGCAAATAAGTCAAAAGACTAGGTGATGCTGGAGGTGCAGAAGGTTCTGTTGGAGATGTAGTTTTGGGTTCATCTGCAGCCTGGTTATTAGTTTGTGGAATGCTAGGAAGAGGTGAAACTGGAGGGACAGGACGAAGAGGAGACAAGGGGGGTGACGTGGGCGCTCTGGGCTTCTGCGGAGCTGCAGCGAGGCAGAAATTAGGGCTTATGGGGGGGGAGACGGCACGGTAAATGGGGGAAGGAGGAGCCCGGTAAAAGGGGGAGACCAGGGGAGAACTGCGAGGGGAGGATGCTGCACTCTCTTCTGCTTTTGAGAAGATGAAGGCTGTGTCTGTCAGGCTCCGCTGGTATCGTCTGAACGGTCTGCCTGGGTAGAAAGAAAAAAAAAAACTGGTGTTAGAAGGTAAAACATGAAAAACACGTTTTATAACAAACAAAACTTGAAAGTGGATGCACTGAAATCTAGGGCTTATTCTTGTGTTTGTATAACCATGTCTGCTACTTCGGGCGAATACGTGATAGAATCGCTTTCTTTTGAAGCTCTTACCAGTGCGGGAGGATCCAGGGCTGGTGGGACTTTGTGACGATGATGATGACAGCTGCCGAAAGAACTCCCTGGGGTTCATGGAGCGTTGGGATACTAGCGCTGCTGCCTCCTGCCATTCAAGTAAAATACAGTAAGCATTTTCAATATCTTAACCATTTCCTTTGACTTTTTCCAATCCAGCAGTGTAGTGCCAACATGTGCACATGTACACATGTGTGCACTTAGTTGGGTTAGTGCTACTTCAGCGCAAGATTTAGTAGAGCTACGTGCATCTTTATATTAGTTAAGAATCACTTACTGCTGCTTTCTCTATAGATTCACTCCGTCTGAGACGAGCCCTCATGTCTTCCTCGTGCTCCCTCTGCTGCTGCTCCTGTCAGTGCAAAAACACACATGCAATCATGTTTACATGCTCGCTGTAAGGGCCAGCTTATGGGCTGCAGCATAAAATAGAGGCTGGAGGCGCTTGAGTTTGCAAAAGTGAGAATTTCATGTAAATAACTAAGTGACAGTGAGTATGAGCTCCAGCAGCAAAAGAGTGGAAGGTGTGCAAACCTCTGCAGGCATGCCTTTTTATCCACACCTTCTCAGTTGCGTACAACTGAAAGACAATCAAGCACTTAGACTTCAAGGCCAGTAGGGGTTGCAGAGAGGCAAAACATCAAATAAGCATTTCAAAGCTTTTATCTCTTTATGAAGGTACGACTAATAAAAAAAAAAAGAATAACAGGAAGGCAGAACACTGTTGTTGTGTCAGACAATGTGAAACTTAGATTGTGAGCTATCATTAACGCCCAGCCAGAAATCATCACTACTCTCTCTTCTTACTTTATATTGTGCTTTATATTGTGAGATAATGACCATACAATAATAGAGACAGCCCCAAAAATCGGGTGACCCCCCTACGAGTGGCAGTGGAAAGGAAAAACTCCCTTTTAACAGGAAGAAACCTGCAGAACCAGCCTCAAAGTGGAGCAGGCATCTTCTCCGAATAACTGGGCATGAGGGGAGCTAGATAGTTTAAAATAAACACTGTGGAAGAGAGCCAGAGATGATTAATAACTCATGATTAAATGCAGAGCCGTGTATAAACAGAGTGAGTGAAGAAGAAACAAATAGCCCGTCATGGGAAGCCCCCAGCAGCCGAGGCCTATTGCAGTGCAACTAAGGGAGGGTTCAGGGTCCAGTTCCTGATCCAGCCCTAATTATGTGCTTTGTCAAAAGGGAAACTTTTAAGCCTAATTTTAAAATTTTGTAAGCAGCCTAAACTCGCACATCCTCAAATAAAGACCAAAGGGAGACTCTGTACTCTCTTTCAGTATTGCACAGGGCCATTTTCAGTTACAGTAGCATTGCTAAGATGCAATTTGAAAACTTCATATTCAGAGGAGCCACGAGTCTATCTTGTCTTGCTGTTTCAAGTGAATTTTGGCAAGACTTTTTCACGCACCCATTTTGATTTCTCCTCTCTGCGCAGCTCTTCTTCTTGCTCTGCCTGTTTCCTTCTGCAAGACATTAAAAAAACAAAAGGAAATCAGCACCATATTAATGTCATCAAGTAAAGATCGTCAAATACAATACAATTATCATCTAATCTACTTTACCACATTGTTTTTTTTGGGTTTTTTTAATCTGTGCAAAACATGGACTAAAAGGCACTACTGACAGGAAAACGACATTATTTCAACCTCTGCTCCTCAATCATTTGTAGTTTCTCGTTCATTTTTCTGTCCCTCTCCTCTTCATCCCTTCGTTCTTTCAGAATCCTTTCCCTTTCGAGGCGCCGTCTCTCCTCAGCTCCTCTCCTCCTCTCCTCTTCTTTCCTTTGTTCTTCTTCACGCTGATATACACACCAAAAAAGTAAAGGTCACAGTACAAAAACTATTCTGTATTTTCACTTCAGTTTTAACTCAAGCTGTAACTCCCTTTAAAAGGGCCCCTGAAATACATTTAGCCACACCAAAAAGTATAAAGGGTACCTCTGCTCGTGCCCAGAAGGAGTCTCTATTTATCAGTCTCATCTCCATTGCAGCATTAGTTTTTCTGTAGTTGGTACCCTAATAAAAA
>NW_005187407.1:7021547-7029596 GCF_000239375.1 Pundamilia nyererei
CAAGTGCATACAATTCCTCTGGTGGTTTCTCTTGGTTTCACTTGGAATTATGCAAACTTGGAGCCAAACAGTTGTGAAACTGCTTCTGTTGTAAGGACTAAGAGGGAACAAAAGCAGCAAAGACTTTACTGTGAGGAAAACAAATTTACGTGGGAGGGTTATGGGAGGACAGGAGAAATGAGAAGTAGGGAGTATAGCTAAGGTGATCAAATTGTGTGACTGCATGTGTTACAAAAAGGCAGAAAAAAAGCAAGACCCTCAACTAACACTTACTGAGAGTGTATCCTGAATGAATCCGTCTAAATTTTCTTTGGTAAGATTCAGCTCTTGTAAATCTTTTGAGATATTAATTTCCAAAGTAACACTAGTTGGTGATTTTGCAACAGTTGTATATTGACAGCAAAACTTACAAGACATACACTGTATCACTCTGTGTTGCACATTGTCTTCACAATAAGTTCAAAACAGCAAAATGAATTAAAGCCTTTAGTTTCAAGAGAAAGAAAAAAAATGTGCCTGCATTTCATGTTTACTGAAGAATGGACAAAAAACAAAACAAAGAACTATATTTTACTTTGTTAAACATGGACTTAACTCATGTCTGTGTGTGCATACAAGCATTTGTATGTAGCCAGGACCTCGGTATAATTTCCATGGAGAGTAAATCTAGGCTTGTTGATGGAGGGCCTGGTCTGTCAGCCTCCAACAGGAAACCACAGATTTATCCAAGTGACAACACTGACACTGACACTGAGCAGAGAATTCAGTGCGCCCTGTAATACATGTCAGTACAGTCCATAATCCATATCACTCTGGCTGCCACTGCCAACTACACACAGAGTTGGCACAGAGACCAGAGAAGTAGTCCACAGTGCTGCCAGCCGCACTGGGAAAATCATGGAAACAAATCAAGGTCTACGGGAACACTTCTCAGTAGCACAGCCCAGTATTCTCTTATGAATGTGCAAGTGCAAAACATTACAGACAGTCTGCATTTAATCAAGTACAGGACGAAAGTGTTCATCAAAACAACTCACACTCAAAGCAAATGCCCTTGTAGTGCTGAATAATATAAAGCAAAATAGGTATTACCATGCTTGTAATTTTAAGAGACTTAAAAGTGTTAGAAATGCACTGGGAAAATGCAAAGGTTTTTCCTTCCCAGTGTCGCCAAGTGCTTGCTAACAGGATGCCCTGTGATTGTTTTGGTTGTCTCTCTATTATTGCAGGATCTTCAGGTGACATCTGGTGCTATTTAAATAAGATTGAATTCAATTAAACTGAAATAACAGTTTTAGGAAAAATGAAACTATCTGTATCTTATTAAAATGTATAGAAATCACCTCTAATTCTATTCAGACCATTTCTATAACTCATATGTGAGCATGTTCATGTCATTTTACATCATTCGGATTTCATAATGGTCATATGTTAGGACAAAACCTTCCTTTTTAATCTTTGTAACTGTAAGCTCTTGAAGCCCATACCATACTGTGTTATGTTCCAATCTAACATCCATCCCACAGTGTTTCAACCACATGGCATTTGACTTGCTAACAATGCAATGACCTTCATTGGTTATCAGAAAGCTTTAAATTTGTACCCAGATTCAGATAATAACATACTCTAGCAAAACAATATAAATGCAAAGCTTCAAAAACTCCAAAACGTTCCATATGAGCTCATAGTACTGCCTTAATAGTCAACCTCTCTATTCAGAATAACGTGTCTTGGCCTAGTTATTTCCATGGGAAAATTTCATAAAGTGGGATGTTGAAACAGTCTTTTTGGGACTTGTGACACTGATGACCTTGGCATTGAAAACTTACTATAGGTATAACGATATAACCTGCCAGGGAGGGAAAGTAGCCCAAGGTGATGTGACAGGTTGAGAGACTTTTTAGCTGTAATTGGGCTCAAACTCCACACAAACTGTCTCTCTGCTCTGGAACCAGAGTGCTTCATAGTCTCTTTCCAACTAAGGAGTTGCTCAGAGTAATAGGCAGTAGGTGGATTCGGGGCAACTCAAGTTTCCCCAGTTAAAGTTTGTCCCACTTGACTGATGGGTTACTTATAATAGAAGTTAGTGTTGGCCAGCGCTTGTGGCCGAATTATTAGTATTGCAAACATTTATTCTTCTTAAAAAAATGCAAGTTGTTCACAAAGAATAACACCAATAAAACTGTGAATTGACAAGATTGCTATAATATTTGGGTTGTCAGTTATTATGACAGACAACATGTGTGATTTGAAGTGCTTCAAGATACCTTGACCCAAACATCTTCAATTATTCCTTATTTACAAGCCTAATGGTTTTTTGAGACCTAATCTCCTGTTCCACCTTAAAAAAAAACATTTGGCCTTAAATAACAAAGGCATAATGTGACCGAATAAATGTATCTACTTGTTAAGTATGACATCACTAGCCATCCCGAGATCTAAAGTCTAAAAATCGAACTCAGGACCACTGAAAGAAAGAAAAACGGGACAAACTCTTTCAGCTTCCCCAGCTGTTACAATAAGGTTTAACGTTCAGATATCAAGAGGTTCACAAAGTTTAGCAGAGTTAGAAGTTGCCGGGAAGTTAGGAATCCAGTTTTCACCTAAAGATCAGATACCATGTTTTGACTGAAGTACTTCTAAAAAACTAAAACACAGTGCTCTGGTGTACCTTTGAAAGTAGACTAAATAGCAATGGTGGTTGGAGGGTCAGTGAAGTTGGGCTAGCTGACATATCATAAATTGGCTGGTAGCTAGCATACAGGAGGAAGAAGATCCTGAAAACGGACTGAAAAAAAGAGTTAAAAATGGGCCCATTCACAACACAAGGTTAGTCATAACACATTGGTGCCTGGTTTTGACTAATTCCTAAAATGTCAACAATGAACTTTTATTCAGCCAGAGAGATTCAAATATTTGATATTCGAGCCCATGGACTGCAGTTTTTAAAAACTTAAAGATATGTATAGTCGGCTGGCTGACCATGATCCCTAATGACTTTTGGCGGGCTTGTTTCTATTAAATATAACAAAAGCATTACAACGTGTTAAAAAGGTGACAGTGTCATTTGTAACAGTAGACCCACAGTAGAAAGGAGACCCAGAAACAGGACTGATACATTATCATTTAACCAGCAGATACTTATTGTATGTTTGATGAACCAAATGCACATTTTATAAATATCAGGATTGGAAAAGATGTGCCTTTGTGAGATGTCCCCACTCAGTTGAGTATGCATCAGAGCATCCAGGTTCTCTGCTCTCTACAATGCTCCAATTTGTGTCTTAATTCAAAATGTCTTGAGTCTAACTAACTTCTTTGTTTAGAATTTGACACTATTGTTTCTAATCTTATGCACTTGGACTCACACATACACACACATACACACACACAAACACAATGCTCTTCTGTCAAAACTTAATTCAGTTATTTGTTTTTTGGTAGAAATTAACAATGGAAACACCTGCACCCTATTCATAATTTAGTTTTCATAACTTAATGCCACATTAACTTCAGTTTATAACACACCCAAATCAGACTCGCCTCGACAAAACCCCCTCACTGCCAGCTGGGACATGCAGCATAGCGAGCCAGAAAAAACAGAAACAAAGTGGAGGGAAAAGAGAAAAAAAAGAAAGATAAGTAAAAAACTTAAGGCTTACTTAGGGTAAAAACAGCCATGATTTTAAAAAAGAACAAGCTATTGCATCCCCAGATGTTATCACCCATCCAATCTGTATATATTTATAGATCATTTCCATGGTTTTGTTTTTCACGTCACTGCAAGGTCAAGTACGGCTCAGAAATAAGAGAGCTGTTTAGACTATAGCATCTGGTTAATGTAGGCATTTAGCAGGTGAGGGAGTGACTTTTTGTGTATCAATATTTCAGCTACTGATTTGTTAAAATAAAACAATTCTCAAAGACCAATATCAGGTAGCCTTTGAGTCTCCAGTATATTGCATAATCATAATTACGCATCGAATCAGTTTTATTGGACATGGAACAGAACAGCGCCTGTGATAGATACTGGGGTCATTTGTGATCCTTAAAAGATTTGTCTCCACAAACATATGAGCTGTTAATAATATGAAATCATCGACTGTACTGTACATTGGCTATGCAATTCTACAAATAAAGACAGCTTAAGTCTGAATATAAATACTTTGACAGATAATTTTTAAGGTTCACTACACAACAACTCCAATACAACACAAGCCGGAAACACACCAGTGTGTTTGACGTTTTTTCGTAAGCTGTCTTGATACTAGTGAGATCATCACCGTACTGTAAATTATGCCATAAGTGAGCATTTTAGCATTTGTGGGAAAACTGATTAAAGACGTTTGCATGAACAAAAGACAGTTTTGCATAGTCATGTATGATCACCGCGTACTTCTACAAATGACATCCATGCGTCTATTGTATAAGGTCAAATTAGAATAAATTGTTTCTCTTCCTTTTTGCATTTTACATTAGCAGTAGTGACCACAGGGTACTTAAACAGTCCTGCTTATTAATGAACATGTTTGTGTGTGTTGGCTAAGTTTAGAAGCCTCTTTTGTCCCACAGCTCACCTAAGGAGAAGTGATTTTCTTCATTCCCCTTAACGTCCACCATGAAATCATGTTTCTATGATTATGAAATCCATCCATCCATCCATTCGCTTCCGCTTATCCTTTTCAGGTTGATTATGAAATCCCACAAGAAATTCTGATCAAAGAAGCCTCACACAAGACTCAGAGAGGGGATAGTGGGCTTTCAACTGGTTTCTTATAAAATCCCAGAGCCCACATTCATTGTTTTAAAAAAAGAGACAAAAAAAACAACAAACATTCCACAGATGCTCCTACAGTCGACTGGGTGATGCCTTTGAATGGAAAGTGGTAAACCTAGGGGTCGGTTCAATCCTTTCTACTCACTGACACACAAAATAAATACTGTTTGAGGGGCACAGACAGGGGAATCGTCAGCAGTGATGGACAGTTTTTGTCATATGCTGTAAACACACCTGAATCCTAAAAATATGCACATGCAGCTGAATCATAGAAATTATACAGTTCTCTTTTCTCTGGTCCATCTGCTTCCTGTCTATCTTACCACTACTTGACTTTGGCATGGGACTTGTGGGTTGTACCACCAACAACAGAATTTTAAACAAAACTTAGCAATCTCACCCTGAACCAACAAACCAGTAGGGCAGGAAGGGGTCTGAGGACAGGAAACTCTCAAAACAATACTAAGCAAACTACAAAGTGTAAATATAGAGTTTGAGGGTAAACGGTCTAGAATTCAGGGACAAAGATTATAGGAAAGTATAAAACACATTTTTCACTATTATTTTGGAATTTCACAGGAAATTAAACAGAATCTAAATGAACAGAAAGAGTAACAGAAACTGCAAGTGTTTTTTGCACGGCACTACCTCCGGGTCTAAACGGTCCTTGCACAGATGGAATTATTTCCTCTTAAATGAAGCCAAACAAAAACACAAATGACTGGATTTACTTTAGCAAACCCAAAGGCCATTGTCAAGTTCACATTCTTATGTACTGCACCTTAAAGAAGTTCTTGAGGGCTGGAATGTGGGTGGCACATTCTGTTCTCCTGTAGTCATCGACATTTTGGCCAACCTGCATACAAACAGGATGTAGACACTTAGACTGATATCACAGATCTCTCTTAGAAGACTAAAAAAAGACATGAAGGAAACAGGCTGGGAAACAACAGGATTCAAACGATGTCATGAGGCATCTGAAGACTGATCATCTTGAGAAGTGTTTAGTGTCGTCATGCCAATAAGTTCTCAAAGGGATTTAAAAAAACCAACTTGTCAATAAGTGCGTGTCTGAAAGAACAGGATTTCTCCAAATTATTTGAATTGAATTATTCCATTGTGAGGAAAACTATCAACAATTGTGTATATTTGTGTATTTAGTGACTATTTGTGTAGAACTAGAAATCTAAGCAAAGTCAGTCTAAATTTAAAACAACGGTCTCTAAAAAGACCCAAAATTTGAACCCAGGATCTCCAGGTAGCCTGAGCTGCATGTGTTTACAGTGCACAAATTTGATCCGCATGGGAAGTGTACCAGAATAAACAAGTTTGCAGATGAACATACAATCAAAGAGCAGGCCTTTTGGAATGAAGTGCTCCTGACAGCTGGAAAGACAAATCAAAGACAGTAACAGTGGACATGTTTGGAGCAGAACAAAGGCAGCGTTTCTTTAGGGAAGAGCTATATACTACCATACCACTTCAAGCACCAGATACAACGGTGGTGAAAATATTATGGTTACAGGTTGCGTCTTTGACACTTAGGTCCTCTGCTCGCCTTGTAATTCACTCATTTTTCCACTGCACTGAGACATTTTCAAAGCTTTTCTTCCAAATTTCATGTAAGCCTCTGAAAACAAGAGTGCTGAATGAAAATAAGCCAGGAATATTTCGGGTTTCTCCAGAATACTTTATAAGTTAATAAGGGCGTACGCTTCTGTATCTGACCACAACAACATGTGAAACCCCTTATCTCAGAGCTGCAAAATGACCCAGCTGCCTCCAAATTAATTTAAGTCTGTGAGTCCTTGTGTTTGAAGTGTACCTGCTGTTTTCATGGCAAAGAATGCATGTGTGTTTGAGTAATTCGAGCTGGTATTTGTGTTATGATAGGCGAATGCTTACACAAGTTAAACCCCATGAGCCCGTCTGCTACTCACCCAGCTGATCAGCACGATCCGGGGGGCTCCTGTCTCTACACTTCCGACTTTGCACAGTCCATACTGAGGCTTTGAGATGTGAAACTTAGCTGCCAGCTCTGCCACACCACCCGCTGTTAGGAAAGAGACAGATGCAGGGTGAGGGAACAAAGGGATATTGATGTGCAAATACGGTGCACTTTCTTTTTATATATCAACTTCTTTCAAGCCCAAGCACAGGAGCAAACAAGCTTTTTTGTGGTCTTATGAAGGTAAATGATAAAAATAAGAGTCCACTTTACCTCCTGAGTCAGCCAGTTTGAGGTTGTTTGTGACTCCATCATATGCAAATAATGCCCTGTGAACATACAAACACACACAGGTCAAGATGCAAACAATAGCATGATTTCTGTGTATGCAAGCCCAAAGCCAAATGTTTTCCTGCGCATACCAGTGCTTTGTCTGAAAAACAACAAGCTTCCTTGCTGTGCAGAAGCACTATTACACCGACAAAAATAAATTCTTTTCAACTGTGACACACGTGCTCGCTCACTTTGTTCTGTCTCCCTTCCTGCTCTTGTTCACCAAAGACCCTTACAGCACAGAGATAAAACAGCACGGCACATTGTAACACAATAAGCTGCATTCACAGCATTTTCCTCATCGATGGGCAACTCCTGATTGTGAAATAAACAGTGTGCACACCGATGGGGCTTTTATTTTTTGTTAAGTGTTTTGCAGGTGAAAACCTGCCCCACCGCACCCTTCAGTGAGAAGACTGTTGCTGTGGCAACTCGACAAACTGATGATGTGTTTTCATGAGACCACTGAAAAACAACGGCTCAATTAAGAGCTTGGTGACTGATTTAAGATTGATACACACAATAAAAGGACTTATATGTGGTTTGCTGCAAGAGGGAAATGTGTGACTTCATAAGAACCAAAACAAAGAAATAAACCTTAAGGCAAGTTCATTTTGTCTGTACTGGATCTGAACCCCAAATGACACCATTATGCTATTTGAGAAGATGTGTTTCCTAAATAATCTCGATGCTTTTGCATGTTTGAAGCACATCTGTGTAAATGTGTACGTTAGAGTCTGTTGCTTAACAAGGCGGCCTGCAGAGAGAGAAACTGTCAAATCTTTAAAGGGCCGCATGTGCCCGTCTGTGTGCACAAGTATGTGTCTGACTGTGGGCCTGTGTAAAGGTTTCACTGTAGGACTCCTGGAGTTCAGAGAATAACATCTGGAGCTGGATTGCAAAAGGGCACAAGCAACAATTACAAAGGACCAAAGGTGAATGGCCTGTGTGTGTGTGTGTGTGTGTGTGTGTGTGTGTGTGTGTGTGTGTG
>NW_005187407.1:7029616-7076714 GCF_000239375.1 Pundamilia nyererei
TGTGTGTGTGTTTCTGTTCTGTGTCCTGTTTGTTTGTATATGTGTCTTTCTGGCTGCTGTTACAACCAAATTTCCCCCTGTGGGACAATTAAAGGATTATTCTATTCTAAAAGCATCAGTATCGGTTTAAAATGTTCCGGTTGACTGTACAAAAGAGTACAAAACAGCTGTTTGGTATATGGGTTGACAATGGTGCCAAATAACTCAGTTAGCATTTCTCATTCACTGTTATTTTTCCTGATACAACAAGTCTGCCTTTGTTCTTTCTCCCAGAAGAACAAAAAGCTTCAGTCAAAAGTCAGTCAGTATGTGTGTGCGCTGAGGACACAATAACCATACTGTGCAACCTACTGAGCAAGTTGCAAGCTGGCCGAGCGTGTGAGGAGACATGTTGCTGCTGCGCTTTCATTTTTTTTTTTTTTTTTTTGTTTTTGTAATGTTGGCAAATGTTTGTTTAATATCTATGATATCACCCTGCAAGTATTTGAAATCAGATTGCATAAGAATATAATGCAACTTATGGGAACATTCTCCCCCAGCTCCCCGGCACGAGCTCTGCATCACCTCAAGCACTTACTTACGTGTTTCGGGATTAGATTAGCCACAAAAACTGCAGCAACAACAATGCTGCTCTCTTTTATTAGTTTTAACAAGTCACCAAACCACATCCGTGGTCTTCTAACATTCCAAGGTTGCCATTCCCAAGCTGTCAAGGTCAAAAGTCAATGTGACTGTGAAGGAGTCTTAATTGCATGTGCAAATTTTCCACCCACAGGGAACAAGCTTGCTCACGAGGTACGCTGAGCTGAGGGACACTCTTTGTTCTGCCACAGCTTTCACTAAGATGGACTTTGCAAAGATCCTATTTTTCAGCAGCTTTCTCCCCAAATCTTTACCTAATCTCAATTTAGTGAAGCAGTATTACAAAATCAAACACAATAAGTAAAGACCATCTTTTGTATCTATCCATCTATTGATACAGTTTTTGAGAGAGGCACAAATTACAGTCAGAAACTGATCACATAGGTTCTTCTTTGAGCAAGGAGACAGCAAATGTTCTACTGACTCAAAACAAATGATTTAGTCATGTCATGTCAAAAACTTTACACATTAAACCACTAAATGACTGCATGGACATATCAGTAGTTTTATGTAGTGAACATGCTTTTTCCCAAACACAAGCTGAAGTCTATCCTGGAAAGTTGTCCTTGACAATAAGACCAAAGTCGCTTTGGAGTCTTGCTTCACACCTGAGCCAAGCTGTGCAATATTACATCATATGAAATTAAGATTCCCTCTATATGCCCATTTTTGTCTGCATCACTTGATTGGGTATTTTAATGTAGTAATAGAAGTTTCAAAAGCGGTAAAGTTGTTCCCCTAATTAATAAAGCACACCCCTACCCCCTCACCAACTCAGCACACACACACACTGACTGACTGATGAGAAAAACAGACGCTCTTATGTCTGTACTCCAGCCCACTTCCAAACCAAGCCAGCTATGACCTCAGAGGAAGAGAAGAGAAGAGAAGAGAAGAGAAGAGAAGAGAAGAGAAGAGAAGAGAAGAGAAGAGAAGAGAAGAGAAGAGAAGAGAAGAGACGTGAAAGGGCGGGAAAGGGGCCATCATGAAGGGCAATGGGGCGCAAGGTGGGAGAGAGTGAGAACAAGAAAAGAAAAGCCTAGAGCAATGATGTCATAATCTGAAACATCAACTCTTTAAAGTAATTAACAGTGGGAAATGAAATCTCAGCATCGTAGCCACAGCCAGTAACTCAACAAATAAACATCTGTTTTCAAAGTATTTAAAGAAATGGCAGTCTGGAAACACAGGCACATGCACACAATGTACTGTAAGCCTGAGCCAGTAACAATAGAGAAGGTTTGTCTTGGCCTGCCAGCGCCCCTGTAATACCTCCAAACATGCTAAGCTCTACCATTTCAAGATCAACATCACAGAAGCAGATGATTGCGTATCCATGCTCTCCCCTCACCAGGCTAAACTCTGCAACAGCAGAGTGCTGCATTACACAGGAAACACTTGAACACAGCATACACGTTTCTCCTGTGCTGTAGATTCTGAAGAGATATTCTTTGATGGTTTTTGCTTCTATTTATTTTTTTATTTTATTTTTTAAGGGAATGCATATTATTGTGCTAGTCCTTTATTATAAAATAAAGAAGTACAGAAGTAAATCTATGAGAATATATTTATGGGCCCCAGAATCACCGATCATTTTTCATATTTTTTATTAATTTTGCCATCCGTCCTCACTCTATATATTCAGTTGATGTGTAACAATCTTTACCACTTTAAATTCATTATTCTGACCTTCACCTCTAGCAACTCTGCTTTATTTCTCCTATTTTAAATCTTGTAGTAAAACACACCTCGTTCACAAACTGAAGCGATATCTCATCTTCATTTTTCTCCCTCTGTGTCTCTCTGACAGCGGGTTCTTGTGAGCTCATAGGTCATTTATTCCTTCCATCTTTGCCAGTCGCTGAGATATGAGAGGGTTTTTTATTTTATTTTGCACACTGCTGATAAACTGGGTATGAAGAATAAGATATAAAAAAACAGATGAAATGCTGGGAGGATTCACAAGGATTAAGCTCTCCATCAACCATTACTTTGTGTCCCTTTCTCTCCCCAATGTATGCCACACATACACCAGCAACTCCCAGGTAAAGCTTATCGACAAATTTATAACTACTTAAGTCAAGTCTTGTAATTGCCTGTCTACTGTACCTAGGATTTAAATGGCTACTTTATGGATAATGTCTTTTTATTTCACATGACATATACTTCTTCTGCTCCTCTCAGCTTCACAATTCCTTACTTTTGGCTCAAAGATGACCTGGCCTTCCAGTTCTATTTTTAGCTTGTCTCCCAGTCTACCACTACGTTTGCACTAGACTGGGGAGCTTGGAGACGTCCCCGCAGCACACGGCGCTCATTTCCTCTCTCCAAACATGGGCATAATAAGTCTAGTCAGACGTGATACTCATATAGTGACCACACAGCGACCCCAGTGGTGCACACATTCTTCCGTCTGCACTGCAGAGACACATGGAGGTTTATGGGAAGGGTTTCAGGAAATCTGACTAAGAGAGAGGAAGTAACGGAATAAAGCCAAGTATTTGTCTGGCTTGTAAGAGTCCTACAGACTGGTATGGTGTGACCTAAGTGATGTATCCTGAGTAAAAAATGTTGCATGCTAAGCCAAAGAGGCACAGAGAGCACACATACTTTCAATTAAGTTGTACAAGTGTGTGCATATGTCAATGAAAACAGCTTCATCAGAAGCTCCACTACTTTACGCACAGTCTAGAGTACCTAGTTTCGCAGCAGTCCCTTATTAATAACATGCATAAAACAATGTTGCTGAGTCATGGTTTTATATGAACTCTTCTAAGCACTTAAATCTCCAGATGACCCAGATTCATTCAGAAAAAAAGTATCAGAAAGAATGAAAGCGAAAATTTAGTGCATTTTGAAAAAGAGGTAAGATACAAATGAATGTTGCAAAGGAAATGAGACGGGAAAAGTCTTGGTCCTCATATTTATGGATTCAGGCAGCCTACAGAGAATTACTGTAATCCTTTCAAAGCAAGCAGCAAGGTCCTTTAATTGGAGCTGTTTAACAGTAGAGGACTGAAACATGTCACTAAAGACTAACCCCCTAAAATACACCTGCTTTGTGTCTGTGTAATCTGATGTCTCCAATGCTATTTTGTCCCTCATACAGTTTAAATGAGCATTTCAGATAAAAGCGTGTAGTCTGGATGAGGTCTTTTATTTTGAATGTTGACCGGATTCTCTTTGCTGTTCTCGTGCCTAACGTCCTGCCCTCCTTACCTACTCTGTAAAAAGAGTTACAATTAAACTGGAGTAATGATCATGATAAGACAAATTTAATACAGATATTTGAATGTGCAGTACTTTGTAGAAGTCTTGAGTCACACTTCTTTTTATAGTTTGCTTAAAAAAAAAGAAAATAGGAGCAATTTATTGACATGTTCAAACATACAACATAGTTTATCAATCAAAAACATTTGTACAAGTCTAATGAGCTTTAAGTAGTCTTCAGGAATAGACCTCCAGGCTTCTCGAAGGACATTCAAAGCTCTTCTTTGGATGTTGGCTGCTTTTTGTACTCTTCTCTGTCAAACTGATCCAGCACTGCTTCAACAGTGTTGTGGTCCGGGCTCCAGAGAGGCCAGTTCATGTCGAATATTGTTGTTGTGAGCTATTCTGGGTTTTTTTCACCAGGTATGCTTTAACTGCTTCGTTGTCATTCTGAAAACTGAAGCTGTTGCCAGCCTGATGTTTTCCAGATTATATTTTATGGTGGATCCAAATCTGATGGTACTTTTCTACATTCATAATGTAATCAATTGTAACAAGATGCCCAACGCTAACGACTGAAATTAAGCCCGAAACTACGACAGAGCTTCCACTGTGTCACTGTGTGTGTTTTAAAGATGGCTACAGACACTCACTGTTGAACCTGTTAAACAGTGACAGCTTTTAAACTGCAAACTTCAAATTTCATCACTCTATAAGATCTGCTGCTACTAATTTTCCATCTTTTCTTGTGTAATTTGGCACGCCTCAACCAGCCTTTGACAAAGAACATTTCTGATGAGGCTTCAGTGAACAGTATATGGATCAACTGAAACACTAGATGTATTTCTCAGTTGCTGTATCAGGTATTTACAGTTTTTTTTTCATGTTTTCTAAGGATATGATTTTCAGATACTGTTCATCTCCTTTTTTGGTCCTTCATTTGTCAGTTTCCTAATTTTCTGAATGAGATCATACACATCATACCAGAATATGCCAGGTTTTCAGCTAATAGCTCTTTGGAAATCACCTTAGTGGTGCAAAATTATTATTTTATGTTTGTCAAACTGTGTTATCTTTGGCTTTTTCATAGCTTCAACTAAGAGAAAAGACAAACCACTGCCTCTTTTTCCCCGCAGGTCAGTGATTTAACAAACAAAACACTCTTGTGAAAACTGTCAGGTACAATGCTTCGCTGAAAATGAGTGGAAAAGCAGCCAAACAAAATTTCCAAAGAAAAACTCTGAAAGACCTTCAGAAAACCTGGAGAACTGTTGCTCAGGGCCACTTTAAAAATTACAAGGAAGTCTGGTTCCTTGGAAGAGACATACAAAGAAATCAAGTGTGGCTCATGATTTTTGCACAGCCATCTATTGTTCATTGCAACATAATGTTGATACGTTGATGAAGCCAAGAGGCAAAAAAGCTGAAAATAACCACAAAAAAAGGTTTTTGCAATGATGGGGGTGAAATCTTATTTCAACAAGCCAGGTACCCTCTAGCAGTTCTGTGGTTTATTAAGTAGGGTGTAATATCCTGCTGCTGTCATTTCTGATGAAGTTAATACTTAACTATACCTTTCCAAATGAGATCAGACTGAAGTACTGCCAAATACAAAGAGAAGTGTATAGCTATGTGTGAGAGTAACTGAAACCATACTGTCATCATAAAACATATGTTGTCAGACTTTAGACCAGCATATAATGTCTGGTCTATTACCAGTATACTACTGTGTCAGACGTAAAGCTGGCTCTGAAGAGGCCCAGCTATGACGTGATGGTGACGTCTTGCCAAGACTTTTGACCTAATAATAAAACCATGCCCAAGTCCCAATCAGCAGCATGTTTTTATCCTAGTCAAGCAGACCAGATGCCATAGTGGATATACAGTCAGACAACACTTCACATACAGTGAAAAAAAATACCTTTCTAGGATGTCCTGTGAAGCAAAAAGTCTTTAATGTTTTAGCATAAAACCCTTTTTCACTGGCATTTTCCAGTTAAACAATGAAAACTATACAAGCTACTGAAACAATGCACAAAATTAATGATAATGAACTAATTAGTGATAAACTGCAAACAAAAAATGAATTCAGCTGCCTCCAATAATCCTACCATATTGACAGTAAATAGAAGCAAATGTTGCCTTTTGCTCTACCAATTCTGTTTAATGTGAAGCTGTGAAATATACCGTATCATAAACCATCATTAATGCTGAATTTATGAAATTAAACAACTGTCCCACAGGAAGCATTTCTTCAAAGCATGAGGTCAAGAGCAAACATGAAAAATAAATGGAAAATCTTGACCTCTGCAATGAGCACATCCAGTGGTTTTGTTGTGTCATGTGGTGCATTTTATTAGCATGGAATGGGTTAATAATAAAATCAATGCAAAGTTTTCTTTCTCAGTGATTACAAATCTTTATCCTGTAATGATTGCTCTCTTCTGGGATACGCAGCGCCCCAAATTAAAATGAGACAAAGAGTCACTAAATGTTTGATGATCATTAACTTCCAATGTTTGTTTTTTTTCATTTTCTGCTTGTTGAAAATATTTTAAAGGTCTCACTGAAAGCTACCAATAAACCTGCACGACTCCAGAGCTAATTGCTGCAAAGACCACTGTTCACTTAGACTGGTTGAAATACTTAAAAAACCTTATCAGTTTGGCTACATAGAGGACAAGGTCACATTTTCATGCTTGCATCTTCTTTTCTTAAATATTGTGATTTCTTCATGCAGGCACTGCTTAGGCAGCACAAAGAAGCCTGTAGTTTTTCCACCATAAGCAAATATCACTTACATTGTTTTGCATTTCTGGTAGGGTAATGCTCACACTAAAGATGCCTCGTGTTTCCTCCCCTTTCAAGGACAGCTGTGCAATTTTGAAGCGTAAACACTCGCCTGTATGACCCATAAGAATTTCTCAGATCCACCCTGTGAGCAACGCTGACTGATCTGTATAATACTTGACAGGGTGGAGAAAATATCAGACTCCCCTGGAGACTATTACAGACCACTAAAGCTATTTGGCCTAGAGAATATGGTAAATCCAAGAGAAATGACAGAGGCGACGGATGGCAAAATTATAAGAAAGGACTGCAAGTGTAGCTAAACATAATGTAAAATCTTTGGCGAACAAACAACAGATTGCATACAATATCAGGCAGAGGGGGTGAGGGAGAGACTGAATGGAATGCTGCAAGGAGGAAGGGAGGGGGTTTAAAAAATCTGCTCTCAGCAAAACACGGAGCCAGAGAAGTTTAGAAAACGACAAACTAAACAAATAAGTAATTAAATCACTGCCAAGGACCAGTGAGAAAAAAAGAAAAAGCAGCCCTCCCTGTCGTAAATGGAAAATATCGGGGGGACAGACAAAGAGACCAAGATAGACAAATATTATGCTGCCGTGTAGTAAGTGTCAATCAAGGTCCTGAGACAGCAATCTTGCAACAAATGCAGACAAAACACAAGATTAACGCTAAGACTACAAAATGACACAGGCGGCCAGCAGCGCGCACTATAAGATCAAGCGATCAACACCTGGTTTCACGTTACAGCCTTCAGTTAATCTACAGATAGCATTAACCAGTTATGTTGCAAGCAGAGGCTGCACACATTGCAATTAACTGTAATGTGTAATACAACCCAAGCTTTAAAGAAAAGGTAGCTTAGTTGTGCGGGCAACTGTTCCAGTAGAATATGAGAACAAAATTTACTACCATCACACGATAGTGCACGTCGCACTAGCAAAGAACGCAACCCGCAAAACACGGTAGCTTTTCCCAAAGCCAAACAGCATGCATTGATTCAGCAGGGAGGAAACTGTCTCGAGCGGAAACAAACAAAAACTATTTTAAGTTATATTACTGTTTGAATAAAACTTAATATAACCCCCTCTATCCTTTTATTTTTACTCAACAACACAGCAGCACTTAAGCTAAAAACAATAGAAGATGGATACAAGAAATTCAGTGTCGTGATGGTGGGAGCTTAAAGAGGGACGGGGCCACACGGTGGAGAGTTATATTCTGGTTGGAGAAGAGACACTCAGAGATGGGTTCACACTGGGGAAAACGATGAAAAGCACTAGGGGATACACAAAAGTGTAAATGGGTAGGTTAAGAAGGGTGCCTTCAACAATGGCGCACAATGGGAAGCAGTCAAAGTGTATTGGAGGTTTCCAAGGGGGCAGTTGGAGTATGTGGTTAATGGAGGGAAGAGTTTTGATGAAAGTAATACTGTGAGTTGTTGCGAGTCTATATGGGGTAAATCGTTATGACTCTGGAAGGTATATAGTTTATCTGGAGAGGAGAAGAGAGGAGAGCAAAAAATCTTCTAAAATCACAGTCCACTGGGATCACTCTGGCATTTCCTGCCAAAACTGTCCAACAGCACCACACAGGCACACACGTACACAACACACACACACACACATGTAAGCATCCTCCCTTCTCTACATTACAGTTATTACAGGCTCATTGAAAACACGATGGCATCTCATCTTCAAGCATTTCCTTCAGTTAAACAAAGCAAACTCTCAAGTATTAAATACCCACTTGGAGCTCATTTAGCCCGTCCTCTCTGTATCTTCTCTTAATGCTTTGATCTTATTCTCATTGCTCTTCACCCCTCCACCTGTCCTCTTTTCTTTTCTCCACTCTATTGCCTCTTTAAGTTTTATAATTTGATGGCTCTGCTTTTCAAAAGACTCTCATCCGGACCACCCTTCAGGGCTGATCTTCCATCTGCTGCAACTCTTGGTCCTTCCTCTCACATACTGTCCTTTATTTTCTTTTAACTTTACCTCATTCATTTGCAGTCCCTTCCCATCCTGCTTAGTCCCTCTTCACTCACCTCCCTCAATTCATTCACTCTCAGCAAACAACCTAGCTTTCCCACCAGGGTCGTCAGGACAACAGAGCCCCCCCCCCCAACTTTCCACAAGGACGCACAGCTCAATCTCACCGCCAGCAAGTGAACAAACAGGGCAGGAGAAGGGAAAATAGAGTTCCCAGTCAAAGTCTTGCATTCTGTGTTGCTGCAAAATGCTAACATTTAAACCACACAATGCCATCACTATAAACAAGGAGCGCTTTTGTAACTGTGGTAAAGTAGGAGCAGTTGCTTGAACAAGTCGGCAAGCACAGCTCATGAAACCTGACAGTGTGACTGTAGGAATGAGAGCCCAGTGTGTCTTCATTAAACCTGTTTAATGTTGTTCTGTGTGTATATGCATTTGCATGTGTCAGAGAAGTAGTCCTGAAGGAAAAAAGAATGAAGCTTTACTCCTTGATGTGGCATAAAAAGCCTAGCTACTATTGGAGTTACTACTAATGAATGAATAGTTACAGTTCTGTGCCTCTCAGTGTTGTGCGTAAAGTTAGAAAACAGTTCATAAAGAAGTTCAATTTAGAGATAATCATGAACTAATCACTACCTAATTACTCGATAATATAGTATCTCCTATGTGGTTATTTTAATCATCTACTATAAAGTCCTGAATCAAGGTACTAATGAACACCTTTTCTGGATTAGATCCTTACTGGTTTGTTTCTAACCGAATAAAGATTTGTGTGGTAACCAACCTTTAACTAATAACCTGCACAATTTATCGCTATTATTTCCTTTCTCTTCCTTAATAAAGAATGTTTGAATGCAAAATCATGTATTATAGTAGGCATAGCTTAATTTAAAAAATTACAAGGTATAATAAGTAATAATATGTAACTCATTAGAATCAATATGGACCTAGACTTTTATGGCTTTAGACAGTCTAGGCCACACTGGGAAACTTCATAGTTCTCTTCAGACCTGGTGAGGTGAGTAATTTAAGCGCAGAGAGGATATTCCTTGTAAGAAGTTAAGACTCAGGGGTGGAATGGGTTAAGAAGAGGGCATCTGTATACTGTGTAAAGCCAAAAGTCAATACTGACTCATTTTTAGCTTGTACGAAGAACATGCATATACCTGTGCTTATTTGGTAGGTGGTGCTTAGAACAGAAAGGACAAAGAGGAACGCTGCCAGAGGAGGGCTGTCTATTTCGAAATTCTGTTTGTGTGTGTGTGCGTGTACTTGGTAGTTACTTTCTGGGACAGCCACTGCAAGCCTGAAGTGAAAATGGATGGATGGATAGATAGATGGTTGGATGGATGGATGGTTGGATGGCATACTTAAAAGCAAGGCAGGATAACATCAAAAACAATCACAGATAATAAGAGCCTGTCAGTAACAAAACCATGTGGACGGTTGCCCTTCTACAATTGTTTTTGCAATAATTTAGACCCAAAATTATGGGAAGAGAGGCGCCAGGGTTATTGTTTTAAATAATTCCATTTACAATAGGGACTTTGTAACCGTCTGACACTGCTTGTCGTGTTATGCTTGGCACACTCAAGTCAATGAGCCACAGGAACATGACAAATTGTCTCTCTGTGCACTTTTTTTTTGCAAGATCCAAACCAATCAACTTTAAAACACATTCTTACTTTTTAAAGAAGAACTGTTCTTTTTAAATATTACTTCCGATCATATACAAACAGGATAATTTTCTTTTTGCTTTTTATTTCTCCAATAAGGCTCTGCAGGGGTGAATTTTTCTTTGCCTTCCTGCTTAGACCATCCTTAGTAGTTGAGGAAAACCATGTGGAAGCCCATCAGTTCTTTCAGCACTTCTCAATATAAGCATTGCAACATTATAATAGTTAGGTTACTCACATATCTTTAATTTTACTATATGACTGTGATTATACTTGTGAGTTGTGGTATATCACATCATTGCTTACACATACCCCTAAAAGTCCATCGGTTGGCTTAGGACACACACGCCACACTCTGTATTCATTCTCGTCCCAATGTTTGAAGAAACACTAAAATACAGATGTCTTTAGACAGCTATCAGACACGCCCTTGAAAATAATACCCTGGCTATGTGCGAGACCCATTAGCTGAACAGGCAGTCCTCCCTGATGTTGCTTCCATTGATCATAACATGTGCATGAAAATAAATCATACTTCCACAAAGTTTTTCAGCAGAGTCCTGAAGACTTATATAAAACAATAAGTCATTTGTTGCCCCCACTGCTGTAGGCACAGAAAAGGACAGAGCTCCACTGGAAACAATGGGTGAAATGATGTGAGACACTTGAATGAACAAAAGGAGAATTTGAAAGAAAGGTCAGTTGTAAAGTAGGATTGACAAAATACTTCGAGAGCTTTGTTTACCATGATCTTAATACCAAACCTTTGCTGCAATGGAAAGAAAATCTGTGGGATACAATTTCTTTTATTAAGGTGAGAGCTCTTTACATTGTTCACAACTGACACCTGAAACCAAAATGAATGGCACGACAGTACCTTGAAGTTGTGAAACATTAATTACCAACATTTTCCATTTTCTGTGGGGCAGCTACGAGTCGCACTTCCAAACAAACAACAGTTTGCACACTCAGAGACCCAAACATGTGAGGCCAAACAGGTAGAATACACACATCCAGTGTCACGGTGTGTAGTCATGTCTCACCATGGCTAAACCCTACCATTACCCTGCAGCTTTGTCTCAGACCCTAGATGACTCTAAACAACATTTAAGGGAGAAGAAAGCAGTTGTTTAGTGATAACTGCTCAAATCATCCCCTAAGTTCATCTAAACAGGGATACATACAACAGCCATTATAGCTATCATTGTCATCATCTTCAAACATGCCACCCACAAACTTGCTCACACAAGCAAGCGACACAAGCTGAGGGTACTGCTCTGCAGAAGCTTCAGCCTACACAGTGCAGTGGAATTGTTTGTTTTTCTAACAAGACAGGAAATTCTGTTGGAATAACGTTAAACAAAAAGCTGATAAGTATGTGCCCCAACAGGTCACTTGTGTGTATGATCTTTGTCCTAATGTCACACAAAAAGCACTTCACCGGCTCCAGTTGTGCTCTGATCAGCTTATGTTAGTGTTCAAGTGTCGCCCCCATGGAACCCACCGGATTGGGCCAAGTTGTAGTCTTAGTGTTAAAGGAAAAATAAGTGACAGGATGTGGGTTTCTTTTGATAAGATTCATGCCTCTATGTCACAAACAAAGCTACTCCAAGGTACGGTACAGGTCGCTGTGACAAAGATTATACTGTCACGGTCCAGTGTACTCACCTCTGATGTCCTATTTACAGTACGCTGCTATTTATATTTTAGATCAATGTGTCTTGTGTCAGTGAGCCTGGAAGCAACTGTGCAACCTTGGAAGCCTCATCCTGAACAGTGAAAGGAAAGGGAACCAATCAGACTGCTTGGGTTCCTTCTGTGGGATTTTACAGTAAGGTGACCAGCAGGTATTGTTTCAACATAGAAGGACGTGAGGTAACGTTGCACAATGGCATGTGTGTATGAAAAGCTACAACTGCTGTGTTTTAGGGGGGTTTTGACAGGTGGGTCACTGTGGATAATTCAGGAACTGAACAAAAAGCAGAACGTGTACAAGGAAGTTTAAGCAGGGATTAGCTTCCTGATAACAGTGTTAACTGTACTTTATTACTATTTACAGGCAGAAGAACCGAAGTGTGCACGTTCACACACATGCAGCCCTGCAACACAGGTGTACTTCATCTAGAAAGTAACTTTAGACTCAGGGACTGTTTAGGTGTCAGTTAATCATGCATGAGCCTGTGGAACTTTTGAAGCAACGCAAAAAGCCTATGTTGCAATAAAGGTAGTCCAAGTTATCATAAATAGGAGAATCCCTTCACAGGAGATTAGAGGCCTGGGGAGGAGGGATAATGTGTTGCTAAATGTAAATGGCTGATGCTGATTTCCTACATTTCCCACTGACTTTTGAAATCTTATTAAAGAAATGGTAAATGGACTGCTACTTATACAGCACTTTTTTTTCTAATCCATTTGAACGCTCAAAGCGCTTTCTTGCTACAATGCTCATTCACTTATTCACACTTTTTCTATGCTTACGAGCTTTTAACCTGACATCCACATAATCATACTCCAGATGATGCATCAGGGGCAACTCAGGGTTCAGTATCTTGCCTGAGGATAGCTTGACATGTAATCACAGGCTAGAGGAGCTAGGCATTATTAGAGTACTATCCTACTACTACACACTGCCCCAAAGTAGCAATACAAAGAAAATGATTAATGTAACAATAAGTAATATTCATTTAACAATTTACAAGCAGCAAAAACAGCACGCCAATTACAATTTGGGAAGTTTTCCTCACGAAACTGGATGCCTTTAAATAATAAACGTCACTTGTGGCGAATTTCTATTTCAAAGCAACAATGCTGAAACCTAACACCTGTAATTCTGTGACCATTAACATTTGATGACAGATCGCCTGGCTGTTACACTTCTGCCAAAAAACAGATCACAAATGAAGGTATTACATCACTCAACAATAAGTCATTTCAAACCAAAGAGGGAATTTTTTTTAGCAGCTTAGGAACAATTCCATACCACCTTAATGACAAATATCTCTTTAATGAATGTAAATATTGGATTATCTATAACTAGAAAAACAATCAAGAATCAGCCAAGATTGACTGCTGAATGCTCTAAGCACAATGACTCAGTTACTATGTCACTCTCAATGCTATTTATGCAGCACATTTAACTACATGAAAATTCAATGTATTTTCCATAACAGATAAAAACATAAAAAAACAACTACTATAATGAACTCAGGTGTTTACTTTATGTGTCGCTACCTAGCTGCAGTCATCCCCTGCAAGAGAATTAAGTGTGATCTGCAAGAATAATGTTGATAAAAAAAAACAACAACAATGTGTTAATCTTGCCCAGGGCCACAGATGTCTAGATATAGCCCACACTTTTTCTGATGAAAACACTCCACAACTTCATATGAATTCCTATCTTATATGATTTGCGTGGCTGAAACAAAAGCATAAACATTATTTTACCTCCTGCTTGCATTCCGAGGTGCTAGAACAACAATTTTATGTTGTACAACATGAAAAGCAAAGGTTAGTTATGTAAATAATGACTTCTTACAATTCATAAGATTTCACTGTTGTATTGTAAAAATAGATCTGAACTATTTTCTTTTATTTCTTCCTTTTAAAAGGCATGCAAACACAGCTTCTGAGTAACACAATTGGTAGTCTTGAGTGGTCCAGGAGACTAAGCACAGACCTCCAAGGCTGTCTGTTGAACAGAGAAGTCTGAATGATGGATGCATTGAAATTGCCCGTCTTTCCTTCAGAGTCTCGCCCACAAAGGGTCTGTTTCCCATTCAGGACACAAGGTCATTAGATAATACACACGAGGATCGCAAGGCCACACAGTGGGGCGGGATCATTCAGCACAACAAGCCTCCGCAAAAACTTCTTGACGCCTTAACTCAAGTAGTCTCTGCAGGAAGTATATGCCCATCCAGAAACAAATATACTGATGTGAAAGCTCACATACACATTGAAATTTCACAGATGGTTACACATGCACAAGGATGGGCTGAATAGTTTGACAGTGGGAATCATGACATCATCATGTTCCCCTCCCACCTCGCTATTCAGTCACAGCAGAATTATTTATCCTTTGAAAGCGGGTTAAATGAATGCTTAGGAATGCCCTTTTCTTTCTTTCTTTTTTCTATTTTTCCTCTGTTGTAATCACAGGCATATGCATCCACACATGTTTGTAGATTTGTTTTAGGCACCTGGTTGGCAGAGACCCAATCAAGATTTTGTTATTCAGCGAAGCTGTGGGGGAAATGCCCTCAAATGAGGAACTGCTGGTTCAGTGAAGTGTCAGCATGTAGCAGTTACCATGGGACAAAAAGTTATTCTGAACATGGAAACTTTGAGAGGTTTGCCAAAATTAAGAAAGAGTGGAAACTGAGCTGAGTTATGCTCTGGATGGGGAAAAGTGTTTCCACTCCATTTGTGAAGCTGTCAGATTTCAGCTTGTCATGGTTAACTCAAAGCGCTCTGAAACTCATTTCCTGAGTGGCGTTGTTAGTTCCAAATTGAAGCCAGGAAGAATGTAGGAAGAAAGTGGGCGGGGGGAAGAGGTTTGAGGCAGAGGGAGATGAAGCAGGGATGGACCAAGTTTGTCCTCTACTTCCACTTGGGCACATGCTCGAGCTGGGGTCTTGGATTTTTTTTTCTTCGTCAAAGTGAGTGGATGTAAAGCAAGAGAGGGGTAAATTTGCATGTATTTAATTTTAACTTTACTGAGTATAGCCTGCAACAACATGCTCATATCAGAGGATTACAAAACGCACAAGCACACACACAATGTGCATGAAATTTAAAAAAGAAAAAAAGAAAAAAGAGGAAGAGGAGTACACAATAAGACTGACACTGTTTGTAAAAGAAGGGTAGATCACCATAGTGACAGATCAGCCAAACCCTATGGCAAAAACATGAGTCAAGTGTCAGATGCTCAGGTTACATGGGCATGATCTCAGTCCAGCATTCTTAGAACCTAATAAATGTATTTCTTTCTCTGTTCCTTAGTCTGTTAAATAATCTGAAAACTAGATCTGACATTAAAAACAACTGATTAAATGAAACTTTCCTAAACTGTGAATTTAGGTTGAATATTGGTTCTTCGTCTAGCTACACCCCCCGGCCAGTAAGATTTCTCCTAAAACTTTGTTAGTCATCTTCGCTATTGCTCTACATTAATAAGTCTCGTTGCTCATATGGAGTTACTCATGCATGCAGTGCTGCCTTTCAAATTAAGAGGGCTCTGCCTGAAAGACAGCCCATGTCAGGGATCAGCACATCTGCAGAAAGACGATCCGGCAAAGCCTCACAATTCCTGGGGGAGAATAGCAAAGTCACGGAGATCCAGGTGCCGCGCACCGAGCCACACCAGCAGCCTGGCGTGCGTAATGAACGGCAATTAAAAGTGAGTGCATCCCTTTGGCAATAAACCACCCTGCGTGCACAGGACTTGCAAATACATAGCAGGCTGTGAGCTATCTCTGTGTTGGCCACCTCCATATCCGTTACTGGATTAGCTTAAATCTGCCCTCTTCTTACGCAAGAAGCTGTTTTCCATCTTACGCGCATGGAAAACAAGATGGAGAGCATGAAAGTTTGACTAAAGTTGCGAACTTTACTTGAATTTCTGACCGCGTTATAAAAAATATAAACGCTAACAGAACAACAAAGTCGGAGCTCGGTCTGCTCTTATGAAAAAGGATAAACTCAGGTGTGGCTGGCAGATGCAGATTTGTGTAAAAGCAATATGTGTTACCAGCTCGTGGAAGAACGGGGGTTGAGGATGTCCTCTTTGGCCGTGAACAGCGACAGGCTGTAGGTATCAAGGTTGACCGTTCGCTTGCTCATTGTGGCAAAAGTTTCCAGACCACTCCCGCAGCTTCTCTGTTCACGGGTCCCGATGCGTCTCGGGGTGGGGATTAGAGTATTTTCTGGAGAACAGTCGCAGCAGAAAACTGGGGTTCGGCCGAGACAAAACTGCAGCAAATGTGTCCACGTTCATTCAATGTGGCCCTTTTAGGTCCAAAAGGAGCGATCCGTGCAGCCGCTGCGTACTCACAGCGTGGAGGAGACTGGGACTGCACACGGTCTTTGTGCAGCTGGTTAAGAATACGTTTTTATGGGGAGCGCCCCACCTCCTGTTAAGAGAGTGGAAAGCCTAATGACTTCACTAGCTGGTCACTTGGAAGAAAAAGTGTGCAGCAGAGGAACACGGCCACTGAGCTGCACTGTTCGCGAAACAAAGAGACGTTTTCATTTCCCAAGTTAATAACTGGGCAACTTGACGAAATTTATTACTTAACTGATGGACCACAACTTGAGGCAATTCAATAAATATAATTATTTTGTTCTAATTGTCTTTTCTCCCTCACTATAATGTTTTTGATAGCAAAAATGGGAACAAAAACGAAACACAATGGGAATTTCTGATGTTTAGAGGGGCTATGGGAGAGTGCAGCAGCCTTGGATCTGTCACTCTCTCTTTGTCTCTGATTCTTGTGAATCGGACACCTCTGGTCCTTGGCAAACTCCGCAGAAGCATTTTACAGTGAAGGCAATCTCTCAATAAGCCAAAGAAGGAACAATTTCATGGGAGCCAAGTGTGAAGCAGGCTGTGGATTACACTGTGTAATCCACACAAAAAAGCAGAGGAGACTGTTTAAGTATTTAGCTGCTGGGGGCCTGTTCAGCTGCAGCCCAAGCAGGGACGCACACACTCACATACGCACATAAACTGTCCACGAGCTCGTAAATACACACACTGCCATGCATTCATGCACAGGCTCCCACATGCACACTTACACAAGCTGTGAACTCTAAGGCACTCCCTCTTAACATGCAAACACACAAATGGATGTGCACGCACACACATTCACACAGTGGTATTTGCCTTTGGGTCAGTGGCACAGGAGTTTAAGATCTTGGATTATGGGAATGTTCCTGAGCTCTTTAATTTACTTAGCAGTCATTCTTAAGTAATCCAGGACAGATGCAGAGGATAAAAGTCACAGGTTTTTATGTTCTGATGTGTCAGGCTCAGGTTAGGTATGACCACATAAATTTCAACTTTGTGTCATGTTTCCCCCCCTAACATTTAATATGCTTTGCAGTGTTATTCACTGCTAAGGTTAGACCTGGAATGGCTGAGTAATCCTTTTGAGAATACTGACACAGTCACTGCTATCACTGATGAAAAAACTTCCCTGTAAGGCAAAATGTTTCCAGTTTCATCTCTTGGGGTATAAACTTTGCTTTACAGTCAGAGAAGCAGTTAATAGGTCTATAACATTAAGCATATAGATGAGAGACAACTGCACACATGTTTGATAGAGAATAGCTTTGTGATGTTGCCATCATTTGAATAAACGCTGAAGTACTGATACACAATAGATATGATACTTTTTAACTGTGAAATGTCACTCTGTCACTTTTTTTGAAATGATCTCCCTACAAACCCTGCGTCTGGTAAGCCCACAGCAAGCAGCACACTCAAACTCAGCTTTTTTGGCTAGAATTTGCATGACACAAGGACAGGGGCCGTGACATCGCCATACCACTATTATTGTTACAACTTCCTGCTATTAGAGGCTCTCCTGCCCGTCCAGCCTTTCAACTCTTCAGTGTGGATGTGAACTGCAATGCTGTTATGCTCCAGTTCAGAAAACCTTGGCATTTCCTCTGCTTGGGTGCGGAGGCAGCTGTTGTTGGAGATGATTCTATGTCCAGTGGGGATTTGCATGTGTGTGTGTGCGTGTGTGCGTGTGTGCGTAACAGCTAATGGGGATTTTCTCTTCTTTTACTGAAACTTCTTATCCAGTTGTGACAGACCTTTTGTTCAGTTTCCTGCTTTCCTGACAAAGTTTAAACCCACTGGTTTCCTTAAACTAATAGTTTAAGTGTGAGTGACAAAGTGCTGAGTGGCCCAGTCAGAAAAACATCCTCTATGAGTTTCTTACATTAGTCTTTAATTCAGAATCCACTCATAGATGTGTCTCTTTCTTTTGTGAAATCAGTGACTCTTCCACTAGCTTATAATTGCATAACACAGAAAGCAAAACAAATTTCTGCCACGAAAAAGCAGAGTTTATTACACGTAGTCAAGGATAGCTTCAAATCTCTCCTGGAGTGCATCAATGCTTGCGTGGCAGGTTTATGCGTCCTTCGACCCGATGGACGGTGTGAAAAGGTCAGAGATGCATTTGGAGTTAAGGGGTCACAGCTTGAGCTTTTTTCCACCCGTTTTTTTCTACACTTCAGGAGTAACATGTTTCGCATTAGCGGTGACGGAAGACTTTTAGAGGTAAGGACCTGCATGCCCACTCATGTGCGATAGCGTGCTGCCAGATTATTAGTGTCTGTACACTTGCAATGATTTTAAATCGTCTGTTCATGTCATAAATACAGCCTTGTGTTGTAAATGTACTTTTATACAATAAGAGCTGCAGGCATGTCTCCAACCTTTTAACTTCCCTATTGCACTATATTTCATACAAGTCAGACCTTGCTGAATATGATCCTATTTTCTATGCAAATCATTAAGTGTATTAAGCTTGTCCATGCAAAGTTGTTTAAGAAGTTCGTCTTCTTCTCTGACAAATGCTTCACATCTTCAAAGGATGTCTGATAAGTGTTCATCAGGTACTCGAATGTGCTTGAATTACTGCATTAATAGGTTATCATGTATTCTTATGCTTATTCCAATTCTACTTATTATTTTATTATTACAGCGGATACACGACAATTTAGAATCTCTGTCTCACCTCTTCTTGCAATAGCAATGATCATTTCAGTATTTCGTTTCAGTTTTGCTCATTTTTGAGGTGAACATAGGTGAGGCTCACGAATTGCAGTGATGAGTGGAACTGAGTAAAAGTTACAAAGGTCATACTAAGTGATATGTCAGTGAGGCACATGCATATATCTAAAAGCTGAACTCCAACATGGTGTAACATGAAAAGATAAGTGAGGTTGATTCAGGTGCCTGGCGAGTTTTACGAGCTAAGTAAATGACTGAGCCAGGTAGAAGTTGGAAACAAAAGAAAAGATGGAGTGTTTTCAGCAAATGCACTTGTTGTTTGTCTGAGAAGAAGCGACAATAGTAGAGCCAGAGCTCGGCACGTGTTCTGTGAATCTGGATGTCTTCTCTTTGGGCTTCAAGCTGAGGTCACTACTCAACTATGCGCCTTCACAACAACCTTGAGATATCTTTCCCCTGGGCTTCAGTGTGAACACAAATGTGTGCATGAATCTAAATGTCCATGCACGTGTTTTGTTCAGTTCTAAATCACATTGTCACTTTTGCAAAGGCTTAAAACAAGCGATTTTCCATATTGACCTGCTATTTTCTCTTTACTTTGTCTCATTAGGAATAAGAGTCAGACTTCTTCGTCGGTTCAACATTACCTTACCTAACTGAAATACAGCACTGTGCAAAAATCATGTACCACAGCTTATTTCTTTTAATTTTGCAATGCAGCAATTTAATAAAACGTGTCTATGCATACATAAAAATATGGTATATATGAAGAAAAACAGAATTGATACAATTCTAACAAACTTGAAAGTCAATGTTTGATATGACCACTTTTATTTTTCACTTGAACTCTGAGCTCTCGTGTAGTTTCTTTGAGACGTGTTTGGGAATAGTTCTCCAGGCTGATGTTAATGAAGAATGGCTTCCTCAAAAATCCCCAAGAATGGCTTCTTGACACACGTCCTTCCAGCGAGACCATTTCACTGACCATACTTCAGTGAACAGCAGATGATTGAACTGAAGGGTTAGATGCAACTGTCTACTGTGGAAACTGTTCATCTGCTGTACATATATATATATTTATTAGGGCTGCTACTTCTTCTGTTGTCCTCATTTACCAAGATAGCCCAAATTTCTGGATAATAGGTCTTTGTGAATCACCCTGTTAGTGCAAAAATGCGATTTTATTTCTCTGAAGCTGAGGTGTCTTTGTGTCAAGTTGCTACTAACAAAATGCCCAAAGATACAATTTCACGGTGGTTGTTTGCTAAGTTGTCTGCTATCCGTGGACACAGAACTGGTTCATCCCTTGAGTCAGGTGTCTTTTCTCACTTTGGATGAATCATAGATCATCAAAAGAAACATTTTGGGACCAAAATCTAAAGAATCAACAGTGGCTTATGACTTTTGGACAGTACTGTATGTCAAGCCTAAACAAATGACAGGGCTTTGCAGGACTATATAGAGAACATACATTTGTGTTTAAAATTGATTTCCATGACTGCTTGCCGAAATAAAATAGCTCTTAAGTTCGTCGACAGTGTGAGAATGATATAGGTTTCATGAAATTTGCTTTGAGAGCCCCTGATTTGAAGATGTGTTTAGGAATTTGGGAGGGGGTGGGAGTTTTGTCTGAGAAGCAGACCTTGGGGAGAACTAGACAAACATCATATAAATGAAACATACTCTGAGGAGGGCAAAATAAGGAATGTGCCATCACTCAATCATTGTAAGTAAATTAAGTACATTTGGTAGTAAAGGTTTTCTGCATTAAAAAAAATAAAATCGTAATGTAATGTAAGTGAGATAATAATGTAAGTGTGTCATTGAATATTTAAAAGCTTAAAAGCCCCAACACCCACATTTGATTCACAATAGAACATAAAAACATATCAAATGTTTCCACTGATGCATTTGACTTTTTCGTGAACCATATTAGCAGCAACATGTCTCAAAGAAGTTGACAAGGGGTCAACAAAAGACTGAAAAAGTGAAGTCACTTGTCTGCAAACTTTAGACACAGTTTGCATATGCATATGATCAGTTTATAAAAGTGTGTTTTAACCTTTGGTCCACTAGCAGTTGAGGTGAAGACCCAAGTCAATCAGTTTGTGCTCTTCTCCGCTGAACAACAAGGCATTGTGCTTTAAATACATCTCATCTTATCTGCTGCAAGAGAAGCCAAGGAAATGAGAGCCAGATGTGGTGATGTCAGCACACGTCTGTGACTCTAAAGTAGTGCTCAGTGATGCTGTGGTGCAAAAGCAGGGGCAAAGTTTGTGGGAAATATGAACACAGCCCACAACTGACACGGCATTAAAGGTCTGTAATCAGTGTTCAGATTGATGCTGGTGACCGTGGAGGTTGAGGTTGCTGCTGCAAAAAGCTCATAAGTTCCTTCGTTTTATAAGAAGATGAAAGGAGAACTGATACACGTCATTGGCTGTTAAAATTTGTTGGTAGACAGCTTGACTGGTGAGTTTTAAAAGGCTGTGATTGTGACTTGCACGCACTCACGCAGGCACAGATCAGGAGTGCAAATGGATGTGGAAATTTCGCTCCCTGCAATCACCACGTCCTCTTGTCACGAAAGTTAAAGATCATCAGCCAAATCGCTAAACGCGTTTCTGTGGCAGCCTCGAGTTTCTGTGGCTTACTGTGATCCCTAACCAGACGTTATTAAAAACCTCAGCTCGCATCATCTTGATCTTGATGATGCTTGTTCAGGGGTTCGCTTAATGACAACTGCTGATTCAGTCTTTCTTTCATAGAACACTTTAAAGACACAAAAAGACTTAAGATAATGATTGGATGTTGGACAGAATTTCAGGTATTTATTGGACTAAATTTAGCCGTGACATCATGAAGGCCTTGCTTCAGAAAGAGCTGGGATCAGCCGACACATGGAAGATTGTGCCAGAAACTCCAGACAGCAGCCACATCTATTTTTCTTGATTATAAAGTTTACGGCTCATTCGAGACACAAAACAATTTTATTGCTTTTCGGTTGACTTCTTTTTAACACATACCTATTTCTTTTCGAGGTATTGTGTCTTCTTCTAATAAACCTGTGCATTTATTTCTTTCCACTAGGTGGCACATATGCACCAAACTGACGTTCAAACAAAGCCAAAGATAATATAGAAAAGGTGAGAGAACGGCTTAAGGTTTGTTTTGTTTTGCTTTTTCAAATTTAATAATGCAAAATTCCTAGAATTTACTCTAGTGGTCATTTATCTATATCATAGCGCATTGGTTTTAAAATACAGGCAGGAAAGGTCTGAACACTTGGAAACAGAATACTGGAACTCTGCTTCCTCAAAATAAAGCTTTACAGTGGGAACATCACATCACAGAAAAGCGGAAAACCGTGTTACTCCAGCCCCAGCACTATTTATGTATTTAATAATACACTGGGCATCAGATTAGTTAATACTATGAGCACTATGACGTATTCCTCCTTGAAACAGATGATTGTAAAAATTTAAAAGAAATGGCCATCAGCTTGTTTTCAAATGATGTTTTTTTTATCACTCATTCTCATTTGAGGACAACTCTCACTGTTTAAATAAAGGCTTCAGTTATAGTGGTACCAGCCAGTTTATTTTTACTTTGTTGGTTCGGAGCTGGACCTCCATTTGCGGCATAGATTCAAAAAGTGTTGGAAACACGCAAACGGTTTGTGTGCAGCTTGTCGCGCTGTGTGTCTGCTAGCTGAAGGTCCAGCTGCTGTCCTGAATGTCATAGCAGAAACTGAAACTCACACCAGGCAACATTTTTATAAACTGCTATGAGCAGGTGCAAACTGTGGCAGCTCTTAGCTGAAAGGATTGACACTGGGTGTGGGCTTCTGCTGCCATAGCCCATCATATGTTTTGTGTTCAGAGATGCTCTCCTGTGTAACTTGGTTATAATTAGTGGTAATTTCAAAAATTACACTTTCCTTCCTATCAGTTCAAAGCAGCCGGTCCATTGTCCTCTGACTTCTGACATAAAGAGTTATGGGTGACAAATTAGTTTTTACCTAGAGAACTGCCACTGACTGGATATTTTCTCTTTCCGGGACAATTCTCTGAAGATATGGTTTTTGGGAAAATCCCAATACACTATCTTTCTGTCAGTCTTGTTATTACAGAATCTTAATAGAAAAGAAATCCTCTTTATGTTGGAAATCCACTGAGGAGCTTTATCATGAGAACAAACAAACTAAAAAAAGAAAGACCCACAATGACGTCCATTCCAGGAAACAGCAAAAGATTAATAGTTTTAATAAAATTCATGTCAAACATTAAAATACTGAAATGGCAAAAAAGAAAAAAAACCCTTTTCTCTACATTTCTTTTTGAATTTATTTTTTATACAAATCACAGTGGTTCAAAAATATTACAAAATTTTCATTTCAAAACATTTTTTGCAAAAGCAGCAAAACATTCTGATTGTTGTAAAAAAAAATTTGAAAGCCCTTAATAGTTTGTGAGTGTGGTGTGCTCTTTCTTTTGCCTTTTATTGTAATAAACACAATAACGTACGCAGTACATGTTATTAAGTCGTTTGAGTCGATGGAAACAAAAGTGCATGACAATACTATACAGTATATATGATCCACAAGTTACAGTATAGACCAGGGGGTTAATCACACCATGTCTCTCTATATGAACACCTCTCTTTTCTTATACATGAATCTAATGAAGAGATACAGTGTGATGAGTAGTTAGAAGATGACAGGTTATGTCCAGCTGGGACGTGTATTAAATTTACAACACTTTATTGTACTTTGGAGAGTACCTACCTTCATTAAAGCATAATGCAGAATAATACAGATGTCACAGCTAACATCTGCCTTCAATCCAATCAATCATTCACAGATGCAGTTCCCCAAATAAAAGGATACTGAAATAGTGGAAGCAATAGAGTGCACTACAGAATTTGTCTTAAAGACAAAGATTAAGTAGAGAAATGGAAAATTAAATGATATTTTGATTTGGATCAATAAAAACTGGTGTGTGTATATATATATATGGACAGCATACTCATCAGACACATAATAGTCGGCTACATAATAAAATGTGCAGGCACCTGAAAAGGAAACGTTACTCTAAATTGCTGGTTTGCTGGGTTTCTTGGTTTATTTATGTCATCCGCTGTGTAGCTTTTGATGACGTCACTTAGAGAACTTGAAAAGCTCTGTATGTAATCACTGGAAGAATTGACTCCAATAGACTGTAACTACTTTTTGCCTGAATAATAACATTAAAGAAACATAGGTCACTCCACATAAGCTCTAAGATGCTGCATATCAACCTACATTTATTTCTGCGTTCACATGTGTGTTACTTCTTGGCTTAACTGACTTTACTTTGTGCCCGGGAGGCTGTAAGTGCTGTGCCGTCAGCCTGAACAGAGCTAAAAGAGTGAAAATTCACTAAAGGCACAGGAGGAGAGAGACACCAGACACCAAAAACAACAACAACAACAACAACAACAACAAAACCCCAATCCCTCCCAAAAAGTGTTCTCTCCATCACCAGGTGTTACATTAAAATAGGGAGCTCAGGTCTGCAAGGAGGGAAGAACTGCTCCATCTCAAATAGCAGAGGAAAATGTGACAGTAAATACACTGTGATCAAGATAGATAGAGAGATCACGACAATACAAAGAAACTCTACCGCCAGTGTGACAACACATAACTTTTGCCTGTAGGAGTCAGTGTTGGGCAAATGTTGAGCTAAATAAAATGAACAAAGCTTAGAGTTTTGGCTCTCCATCACTCCCTCTCTCAACTGCCTCTGGCCTGATGCTCCCTTTCTCGATGCCCTGTCACCCCAAATTAGCTTTCAAATATAATTACTGTTATCAATATTAGTGTTTTTTATGATTTCTATTTTATACATTTCCCACAACCCTGTCAACCTTCAGCGTTGTGATCTCCCAAACAGAGTGACAACAACAAAAATTAAGAAACTGCTGTATATGTAACATATATCTAACTGCTGAAACATGCATCATGCCTTATACAATTCCTCTGTCATTACATGCAAACTAAATCCAAACATTACTCTTGGCTTTCAGCCGTTTAGCATCATATTCTTACACTGGATTATAAATCCTTGATTTCAACTGCTCTCTTTCTTTTTTTCAAGATTAAAGAAAAAAAAATGACAGAAACAAGCTTCATTAAGTTTAGTAACTACAGTAACAGCACACATGGAGAGCTGTAACACTGCACCACAGGAACAGATCCTCTGCATTATTTTATCACGCTAACCTGTGTAGTGTATCATTTAGAGCTGGATGCTACCTTCAGCTGTGCAGAGTTAATTTAGCCAAAAGGGCATGTGCATAAAGCCACATAGCGAGGAAAAGAGCTACTGTGGAGTTTAATGCGTACAAGACCTTAAAGAAGCTGAAGAAGTTGTGTCGTCCATCTCGTCACTGAGATGTGGAGGATTTGAAAGACTTGAGTGGAAAAGTCATGCTACAATCTTCAGGTTTACAAACAATCTTACACAAGGATCAATCCATGCTAAGTGCAGAAAAAAAGAGGTATAGTATAGACACACGAAAAAGTGCATTCCAACTCAAATGTCATTGTAATGACAAGGGTAGGCCAGAAATTAACTTCACTCCAAAAGTGGTTGCACCCTCCCAGCGCACAGGCCAGCCAGCGCTAATTAATAAAAAGCTTTGCTTTCTCAAAAACAGTGGTTTGGAAGTTATAATGCAATTGGTGTTGTTGCTACCACTCAGTCATCTGGTCAGTGGAAAAAAACGTAACCATGACGTGAGTCCCGATTCAGAGAAAACACCTTACTCTAAGGCCAGCATATTCTACTATACTAAAAAAACATTTAAAAGGCCATTTGTCTGCATGAAGTAAACAGAAGGCCAAAGGATTTTGCACAGGCAATCGTCTTAAAAATCCTTCAATAAGAATAATAGCTGAAGATGCATGAAGGATCACCACAGAAAATTTTACAGTTATGATCATGGCCATTGTCTACAGTGTCCTTCATGTCGCTGACTGCAGAACCAGTCTGCAGCTTTAAACTAAGAAGCTGCTAAAATCCCACTTTAGTTTCCAGTTTTGTCCATCTATAAGGCACCTGGACCAAGATAGGCTTAATGGGGACATACTAACCATTAACACCATTAAGACAAAAAGATTCTATGAGAAACTTAAAAGTAAGTTAATCAAAAACAGTCTTTCCTCTTCTTCAGGTCTCTTTTCTAAGTTCTCAAAGCCATGCATTGGGATATTTTTAACTATCTATGAATTTATTCAGGATATGTGTAATCCTGACTGAAATATGCTCAATTTCACTCTTTCTGGAGATGAAACAGCTCAGTTTGCACTTGAGTCTCATGAGGCCCTACTCAACTTCTACTTCAGGAGCTGACAATGACTTTGCACGGTAGAACAGACCAGATGTCTCACACAATCTATCTATCTAGTGCCTGGGTAAAGCTGAGGGGCGCAAACCCACAAATAGAACAACGTGCTAATAGAAATTCATCAACACATCTTTTTTCTTTTTTTCCCTCCACAATCAGTACGAAAGCCTGACAAAATTAGCACCCTCAACAGGAAAATCAGATTTGCTCTCATACGCAGCAATATACTGAAAAGTTTCTTGAAACAACGATCACGCCTCCGAATTCAATCTTGATTAACGAAGCAACGTAGATCACGTTGTTTTTGAATCAGAAAGCAGCAAAAAAAAGGTTTGTAACTGCTGTGGGTTAAATCAGACAAACCACACAATCTAAATATCAATGACCTATTATGACCTCTTACAGACTGTTAGTAAAGGAAGAAGAAACAATAAGGGTTAAAATGCTCCTATGTCAAAATTTAAAACCCCTCCTTAAATTTCTCCATTCTCTTTGCAGGTAAACACAAAAAAAATACACAGGTTCTTGAGTGTGTTCTTCCGAACACCGTCTTACTGTGTCTTCAGCACCATTTTCAAATTGAGCAACAGAAACGGAAGGCAATGTTCAGAAGTGACGGTTTTTCTCCTGACACCACAGATTAGAAACACCACCCATCCAAAGGATTCAAATATTTTTCTGCCTTCTTCTTCTCCTACAATCACTTTCACTTCTCTCTTACATCCCTTCTTCCTGAAAAAGAAAAAGAAAAAAGAAAGAAAGGCAGGAAGGAGGCAGAAATAAATAGAAGAAGAAGAATCACAGCTTTGGTATTAATAAATCTGGTGATATATAGTTGTTGTTTTGTTATAAATGCACTAATAACACTGCAGGTGCTGAAGTTTTGTTTTTTTTAACACTGCAAGGATTGAAGTTATACTGGCAATCTCATCAAATGAAAGTATAGTGCAGAAGACACAGGCCTAAAATCCATTAGTGTGAAAGATAGTGTCAGGGCCCTGAGCAGTGCTGCCCCTAGTGGTGTAGGGGTATAAAGGCAGGCTGGCTGAGGTGCTTCAGTGTAACATAGTGGTCGTGGACGTTACAAGCGCAGTTGTTTAATACTGAATCCATCATTCCTCCATGGCGGAGGTATCAAGTAAGGCTGGCCCTCTTTGCCCCTATCACTGCTGTGGTCATTCGAGGGTTTCGAGCTTTTTGTTTAGTTTTTGTTGTTTTTTTGTGGCTTGGTGTGCGCAGCAAAGGATTGGGAAGTGCACGGGTGGGTGATAAACACCAAGAACCACCACTTCGGGATCACCGAAGGCTATGGTCAATCCTCTTGACAGGAGCATTTTAACGTACTAATTGTTTTAGAGTTCCCCCTTGCCAGCAAACCTCGGCTCTAGATTTACAATCACATCTCGTGTGGTTGTGACGGCAATCATCAGCTTCCTGGAAGTAGTATGCGCCATTTCACCTGATAAAAGTTTCCTAGAAGGCGCCAAACATTAAAAAAAAAACAACAAAAAAAACAATGTTGGAATAATAATTACATTGTCAGTGTCAATTCCTGGGAATACAGTGCTGGTTTTTTTAAGGGGGTGGAAAATGGGCATAGGTCTGTGTGTGCATGCTAACAGTCTGTATAGAAGTGAAGGCAGAGGTAAGCTCCCCCAAGAGAAGCCGCAGTGGTCAATGTGTAATAGTCATTAAGGTCAATGTGAAGGATGGAGACTGAGAGAAATAGAGAGCCCTTGCTCCCAGTCCAATCACTCACGCGGCTTAGACACTGTGAGTGCTGGTGGAGGGACCGAGCTCTTCTGGAGGGACAAAAGGGGCTGCACTGCAACCTCAGGCCATTATCAAACAGGGCGTTTGGGAAGCACTCAACTTGGAAGCATCACTCGATCACAATATACCGCACACATACAATCACACCTCCATGCACATACCCATGAGTTGAATCCACACGTGTCACACAGGATAGCAAAATGCATTTGTGTGGTCACCCACACTTATAAAGAGGCACATACATTCCCCCAAACATGCTGACATCCAGGCATATTAGCTCTGAGGGTCATTTATCCACTAATAGAGGGGTTCGGGGTAATTCTCCTCTATATGTGTGGAGGTGGATGGGGAGGTGCAACTTTCCAGGTTGGGGCGCTTTAAGAGACATGTGGAGAGGAGGATGGATGCCTCCAGAAACACCAGCCCCTTTTGGTGTGTTGCTTGCGCAAGATCTCTTCTTCACGTTCACGTTCCTTCTGGGAGCGCAGGTAGCGATCCTCTTCCTTCAGGAACCACACCGGTGGCCAGCGCTGCTTCTCAAAGTGCCTCTGGTTTTCTGCAGAGAGCAGAGCAAAAAAAAAAAAGGCATGAAAAGAAAAAGTCACTGCAGAAAAAAAGCAACATGAAAACTCTCTGTGTCATTTCAAGATGTGCGCTGATGGAATTAAAGAGTGGTCGAGATCACCTTTTCTGAATAAATGGACATTGTTTCATTTAATTGGTTTCATTCATTCAGTACGGAAATAACACAAAACTTTGGTTTGGCATTCAAATCCTTTTAAAAAGAAATTATTTTAATTGTGATATAACTGACTGAAAACGTTTTCTTCGTCAAAAAAAACAGTAGGTATGCAGCCTCAGTGCTTATCCAGACAAAAAAATATTTCAGCCCTCCCACTCCAACCAAATGTTTGTGATGATCAAGTCACACTGTGTTGCAGTCCATTAGCAGTGTGTTTAACCCAGAAAATGTACATTCTTGTAGCACTGCAAAGCAAAATAAGGTCCCTACTTTTTTCACTGAGAGAAAAGCTACGTGTCTAAAAGGGATTTGAGGGAGGCAGTTTATTCTTTACCTGGAGATATGGCCTTCATATCTTTGGGAAACTTGCGGCAGATGCTGTTATAATTAGTACAGATGTGATGGAGACACCAAGCTGATAGCTGCTTTGCGTTGTGGAACTGCAAAAAGAGGAGCAGAGAAGAAATGAGGAGTTACAGAGCTGAAAAAAATAGCATCACTATAAAAATATGGATTCCCCCTTTAGCAAAAATAAAAGTAATTCAGCGTCATTAATGAATTATAAATAATTTGTTATTTAAAGGACAGACCTGTGCAAGTTCAAGGTAAGCCAACACCTGCCCATCAATGTCAATTCCTTTCACTGCCAGTCGGAGAAGCTCATCCACAGCGTGCTGCTCTGAAAATGCATAAAAATGGAAACAATCATGTCAGTATTTCCCATTTGCATGCAGCACTTGCACATGGATATCTTTTCTCCCAGTCCTAAATTCTTAGTCTTTAAATCTGCACTAGATGCAAACAGAAGGCTATACGTAAAAATGTTACAGAGTCACTGATAAAAGGAGCAAAGTGCAAGTGATAAAACACTATCAAACGCATGTTCTGTCACATGAAGTGAGAACATGATATTTAAATGAGAGGACGTTCCTTCCTGTGCTCTCAATATGACAGAAAGGATCCCTACCGGTGAGGGCGACGAGACGTGGCAAACAGAGACGGTTGGCCAGAACGATTAGTTCCATGGGCTCCAGACCAGGACAAGGCGTCAGGAGGCCACAGTACAGGAACTCCAGCACCCCTCGCATACAGGCTGTACTGGTGTTAGGGATGGAGACCTGGAAATTTATCATATAAAGGGTAAACAGATCAAAAACAAGGCATGAGATATAAAAAATGCATTGCAGACATTCATTTTCATTAGATATATCCCAGCGGTCCCCAACCCCAGTACCGGTCCGTGAGTCGTTTGGTACCGGGCCGCGAGAGCTGAGGCTCAGGTGTGAAATGTATAGTTTTCAGGGTTTTTATCGGTTTTCAGCGTTATTTTGTTATCGTTTTTATCGTTAACTCGGTTTTCCTGGGTCTTTTCACGTGTGTTATGAATAAATCTTCTTTTTTTCGGTACCGGTACTAGTTTTATTTTGTTGTATTTATCCGCGACACCTTAAAGGCCGGTCCGTGAAAATATTGTAGGGCATAAACCTGTCTGTGGCGCAAAAAAGGTTGGGGACAGCTGACATATCCTCACATGAGTGGTCCTTATGTCAAAAAACACTGCATATTTGTATGTGTCTTCTGAACTTACAATTTTTGTGTTACGACAAAAAAACATGTTGGCAAATTCTGACATGTGGATTGTAATGTTTAGTAAAGGGTAAGGTTTCAGTAATACCAATGAAAGCAGCGCTGTAGGTATCTGGAGGTAAAGGGCAGAGGACATACTGTTCGCATTCCCTTTGATCTTGGCTCACATGAGGGCTCTATCTGGCTCGTGATGTAAGCAATAGGGCTAAATCCAGATAAACCCCACATACATACAGCCGTGCAATGTGGTGCACAGGGAAAACACAAACCTAGCCTCAATGTGCAGACTAAGACACTGACACAGATGAGACAGACTGTGGCAGCGTTCGTCAAAGAGATATACTATGTAGTTCATCTCATTTAGCCACACTCTGTTCTAATGATAAAATAATCTATGACATTTTATCTACTAACTGTTATCAACAAGTTAAGCTAATAATGAGAAAAAATAGCACTCCAGATTCTCACACTTAAAAAGCAGCCTAAAAAACAAGATACTTTAGGCTAATGTTTATAGTTGGGATATGGATATGGAGTCTTTTTCTTAAGGGTTAAGTAAAATGTTCAGCCATATTGACACTGACGCTGCCATAACATCACTTAGACCTGACCATGCTCCTCCTCCACCACTTTTGGGTGGTAAACAAACACATAAAAGCAAAACATCTTAATTACTGCAAGGCTATAACCAGATCCACAAACTAGATGACCGTCTAAGCCTGGGAAGGACAGGAGGAAGGATTATGAGAGTGATAACCTGACCTCTTCAGGAGCACTCTGCCTCAGTGTACCCACTGAGGCACTCACCACCCTTCACTCCTATAGCCAATTAGGAGAATGTCAGCTTAGTGTGACCTGTCGTTATGATAAAAAAAGACACAGCGTAGAGCTATGGGTGGCGTCCCAGCTGGATCAGGAAGAATTAATAGATGGACAAAGTCACAGGTTCCGAAAATGTATGAGTACGATCTGTCGGCTCTACTCTTGCCATCATAACTGTTCATTTGTAAGTTTAGTGAAATTTGCAATTACTTGCAAAGCTGCAATGACTAAAAATAAAAGTGCAAATGACACATTCAGGCATAATTTCAACCCTACTCTTCCTGTTATATACAAAAAGGTAGTCAGGAAAAAACAGCGTGCAGCATCACCATAAATGTGACAGAAAAGGGTTAAAAGGGAGAAATTTTTTGCTCACAGTTAAAAAAAAAAAAGGAGTATGACAGAGCTGCAGAGGCTCTCACACTTGATAGACTAGTCTTTTCTCAACATGTAATACTCCACCAGGATACGCACTCCCAGGGTGAACACAAAACCACAGACACACACCTAGTAAGTAATCCATGGGTGTACCATGACACAATCAGCGGTCTATCCACAGACACAGCAAACCACAAGAGGTGTCTTTTGACTTGTGCCTTTTGAACAGTACACAATAGAGAAAATTACACCCAGATCACCTTTGAATTCACAAAGAAAAGAAAATCCTTAATGTATGAAATCATTGTACCAATGTTATACTAAAACCAATGCCACAAAAAGTGATGGGGATTTTAAGCACATTTTTTTGTGAGACTCAACTTAATGCTGCTCTGCACAAGTCAAGAATAGCTGTGCAATCGCAGTGCAGCATGAACACCGAAATGTGTGAGCACAAAAATACAGAGAGGGAAGTGTGCCATGGGCATAAAAATAGAGAAACACATCTCTAATCACATGATGCTCTCCCACTTAGAGTTAGGGATTATTAATTTATATACATTTCACAAATATATAAAATACTTACTTCAAACTAATGTGATGGTAACATGATAAGGCTGTTTATTAGCAATGTATTGCCTGTATAAAATGTATCTAGTAGATGCTAATAAATGTGCATTGTGCATTACCTAAGTTTGAAATATAAATTGTTTTTGGATAACGATAATGTATTATCACCAGATTAATCAGATTCTTTCTTGTCATATTCAGATTTTTAAATTCATTTTTATAAAAATATCACATCATGTTAATACGTATGTCAAATGTGCTCAATGTTCAGGACGATGTGACTAAAGCTAGATCATCTGCTGTTTCAGGGTTGAGCAGTTGTATTGTGTCAAGCTCTTAAAGTTCTGCTTCTATTTAAAGACCAGTGTTTGGGGTTTTTAATAGTGTGGTTTAGCATTCACTTCATATGCGCAGCTCACAGGAAGTAAGACACATTAGAGCATGGTAACTTATGGTCTTGTAGCAAATTTGAAAGAAGCAACTTTAAAAGTCAGCAAGCAAAGCAAGAAGTGCACCATCCTGGTGAGATAAACAACAGCTTACAAATTAGGAGTAAACAACAACATGTATTTAAGATAAAGCAAATCAGCAAGCAAATAAAATAAAATAAAATAAAACAAAACAAAACAGCTGTTCATAAACAAAATTGCTGACAGCATCATTGTCCGGTCAGGCTTTGAATCTTTGTGTCCAGACCACCTGTCCTCTACGTGCTGCCAGCCTCATGCCATTAACATGAACTGTTTAGTGTAACCATAGACACCAGCAGCCCACCACCAGCAGCAAACACTGCGTCCCCTCACTGATCCCGATGTCCTGTTTTCACTAGTGAAAACAATAGCTGCAATGGTTGTTTTTGCACACAGACTCATGTGGTGTGTTCCAGAAAGAAATCCCATCCATCTGCATGTGCAAACAACAAAAAAAGCAATGCTTTTCTTGACCACAGCTTTATCTTTACCAATTGCTTCAGTTCCAGAAAACTTCCAGAACTTCCAGGGGATTGGGTAACCTAAACCTGCTGACCTTGAGAGTAACCATACCCAGTGGGATCTGGTTCAGCAACACTGTCCGAGGAGTATCAACTCAGTGACAGCCTTTAACTTCCTCTCTGGTTATGTCAGACACATCCTGCACCCAGTAACCTCCTGAAGCTAAACCTCGGGTGATTGCAGCACAAGAAGTCTGACTAAATTTTACTACCCAGAAAATTTTTTATCAGAATTTCCCTGGGGCTCACATAACCAGAGAGCAAGTTAAAGGCTGTCACTGAGTTGATAGAAGATGAGAAGAGTTAGTGCAAAATGTGAGCCTTCAACCTATTGACACAACACGATACGCTGTGGTTTGCGTCAAACCACAAAAAACAGGAAGTCAGACTCAAAAAGTTCACGTCTGTGTCTTTGTATGACTGCATATTTGTTTTTATGTATACAGGCTATAGACATAAATAGCCAGCTCTAATATAATCAGTGCAAATCATTACATTTTATGGCAAATAATAATGCTTGTATATGAGTTGGGATAAGCCAAGCAGTACTCATGTGCAGGAAATTTGTGTATACGGAGGTGCGGACGTGTGAATTATTATGTAGGTCAATTCTCATGAGCCGTAAAGAGTTTCAACCACATCTACAAGTAAGTAAAAGGTTTGTAGGGCAATCTGATAGCATGGCTAAGATAGCATAATAAAGCTGGTTTTCAAAAGTTTCTAAAAAATAAAAGAAAAAGAAATATCTAATATAGCTCAAGTGTTCTTTGCATCTCTTTTCTAGAGAGCTTATCCATTTAAAGGTTGTTGGATCATATCTGCTACAAATGGGCTTTGGTACACACATAAATACCCTGTTATTATAAACATAAATTATTTAATATTAGTCATGCTATTAGCCATAAACTGGCATTTACAAAATTTCTAATCAATTTCATCTAAAAGGTTTTGGAACATTTCAAAGTGGCCTTAAAAGCGTTTCTTGCTAGTTGTGAGTTACTACTGGGAATTTAGCAGGATTTAGGACACGGACACTCGATCCCTTCTCAAAACTTAAAGGTAACTCCATCCTCGACTTTTTCCCACTTTGTCTGAGCTCACCTCCTCAATGTAACTTTCCATGAAAGAGCCACGGAACATGGCCGCCATCCAGTCGCAGCTGGAGATAAGCAGGGGCTTGTGGCCTGGGAGACAACCATCATCCAGTCGGAACACCACATCTAAAACCGGGGCGGAAAAGAGCGTTCATCTCGTGGTATGCCACAGAAGCCCAAGCTACAGAGGGGGAAAGACGGACAAGGCAGACGCCCAGACACACACAAAGACACACGGAGACAGACAGGAGGCCAGACAGACACACACAAAGACACAGGTAGACAGACAGAGAGATAAATTGACGGGGGGACAGAACAGCTTTTGACATAGAGTAAGGGAAGGAGAGTAGATGCAAGGATCACAGAGAAAAATCCTGTGCAAACAAGAGATTTGATAGAGGAAATGTTTAAGTGACATGAAAATACACTAGCTTCTCCACTGCGGTTCTTAACGTGCCACATGTTAAACTACACCTGTTTTTAATTGAACATTTAATAAGTCATGGGAACATTTCTGCAATTTTTAGATTATTGAAAACTTAGATCCACTAATGTTAATAACGAACACGACACAAACAGTATAGAAAGTAATGAAATTGAGCAAGGGTTGTTTTTTTTTTGGTCAGAAATGTCAGATGTTCACCATTAGCTGGAAACACTGTGGCAACATGCATACACAACAGCTCAGGAGGGAGGGACGACAACACAACACAAATACAGGATACACATAACACCCAACACAAAACAATGTGAAGCATTGTCATCAAAATGTTTTGACTGTGATTTTGAAAAACATATGAATGCATTTTGCATAGCAAGTACTACATGGAAAGAGAATGACCAAATGTAACACAGGGTGTACATTTTCAGAGAATGAAAGAGAGTGCTGTTTCCTGTCTTCGTCACATGGTCTCCTCAACAACCTCTCGTAACCCTCATTCACTTCTCTTCCCCACACAGACACACGTATACCCAAACACAGACAGACACAAAAACACATACTGATGCATATATGGAAAGCATATACAGTACAAAAAGACCAGTGTTATTGAAAGCATCAAGCCAGTGAGCAGATGGCATTGTGGTTTACCAGCAAATGTCCCCTTATTGAGACACTCCTTGATGCGGTTGGCTCTGCGGACGTGGAAGGCCTTGGTGATCTCCTGGTTCATGAAGCTTTCTCTGTTCAAAACATTGGCCACCATCATTCGCAGGTCAAACACCTCAAGTAGCTCCGCGATGGTGGCGACCTGCATCAGATCTCCTCGACCCTCATCCAAACTGCCGGTGTATAGGTACTGAAGCACAGCCTAGAACAAAAACCAATCAGAGAGGTCAAATATACAGAGCTTTGGAAAGATGAAAGCTTTGTTTGTTTCTTTGCTTCTTTTGATTATCTAAGGCTTTAGACTAAAATAATGGTGCAGAATATCTCACATATTCCGATCAATAAAATTATTTTCTCAGTAACAGTGTTTTAACTTTATCACCTTGAATGGCTCCTCCTGTATAAGTGCATCCATGGCTACCACAGTCATGAGTCGTGGGTGTCCAGTCACGGGATCATCTATGTGCTCCAAACAAACACTCAAGAACCCCCTTCCCCATCCTGAAAGTGCTCGCCCAGTCCCTAGTGCTCCCAGGGAGTACTGGGCTCGAGAAGGAAGCGCATTATCACTCTGGGAAGTCCTCAAAGAGCCCTGCTGGCGCAGCTGGGGTTGATTCAGGCCTCTCACTCCTCCGTCAACCCCATCTTTATCAATATCTAGGCTCTTAGTACGTCCAGCTTGCTCCTTGGCTCCTCTACGGCTCTGCTCGTCTTCCTCCCCGCTCTCCGATTTTTCCTTGCTCTCCTGTTCCTCCCCCCATGGCCCGGTACACGATCCACCGAGATCAAGGGTGAAGAGGTCATAGAACTTGGAGCAGGATGTAGCCAGATAGACTTTGTGTGCAAAAACTCGAGTAGTGCCACCTTGCAGAAGGAAAAGAACATCAGCACACAGTGGCTGACAGAAAAGGGAGTCGGGGCCCTCGCCATCTGTTAGAGGCGGGTCTGGGATGCCCACTATGGGGCGTGGTGGCCGAGGAGGCAGGAATGGCGCCTGGAGGAGGGGCCTCTGGACCTTCTTCAGGTGCGACTTCCAGAACTGCAGATGTCGACGGGAGATAAGGGCAGCACGGATTGCATTGTCAAAAACATCTTTGACACCGAACTGGGCAACGATGCTGGTCTCATAGTAGGGAATACCAAGTTCTTTTGCCACCTCGTGGCCTCTCTCTGGAGGAAGGATATCTGTAGGTTTGATGGGTCTGTGAGTGAGAAAGACATAACAATCATAATGATGACAGCAGTCAGATAAAGAACCGCAAGCAATATAATTAGGTGCACAAAACAATGCTATAAGAAAGCGGTATTCATCTCAGTGCTAGTTTTAAGAACAGCTAACATGATGTCACTGATGACATCAGTGCAAGCCAATCTTTTTCAAAAGAGCAGAAAATTGACCGTTTTAACCGTTTTAACTTGTCTTCACAACACAAAGCAAAAACGCATTAAAATTGCCTCATTTATGGTGATTTAGTTCCTGCTGCTGATTAACCAGGCATGCACATCACATGCACATCTCACTGAAGCCACAGGGTCAAGGTTCCCTCTAAACCCGTCTGTTAATGCCTAATGTAAAATGCAACTCACTTGGCTAGCGGTCGGCGCGCCCGGTTAACAGCATCCAGGTCGGCGTAGCGCAGATCCAGCTGGCAACCAACCAGGATGATGGGCGTCCGGGGACAGAAGTGCTTGATCTCCGGGAACCACATGGTGCGGACGTGGCGCAGGGAATTGGGATTAGCCAGAGAGAAGCAAAGCACCACTACATCAGACCTAAAAGGGTGGCGAGAGCAGGGGTGAAAAGAATATCAGTGATCTCTCAAAAGGCAAAAAGAGAGGAGGGCTGATTTGTTATGTCATGAGCAGAAGATGCCAGTCATCAGAAGACATGTGGTCTTTGATGGCATCAAGGAGACAGAGATAAAAAAAAAAAAGGAAATGAAAAGGATCGGTGCTGATTCAACGGACGTCTTGTCAAGTTTATGCTTAAAACATACATGTGCGGATGAAGCTTTTTTGAGCTGCTGCAAGGCACTGCAGGAGCATGGACGGTGCCAGTGAGAAAGCTGGGGTCAGAAGACGTGTGTGCGCGAGTGGGTCTGTGTGTCTGTGATTCTGGGCCTCTGGGCTGCTGATTTGTCTGGCCTGCCCCTCTCTCTCTCTCCCTCTCTCCTGCTCTCTCTTACGTAAATCTCCATAAGCCCTTCAAGGCTACATGGACCACAAAGAGAAAGCTAAGAATAGATCAAAATACACACACACACACACACACACACACACACACACACACACACACACACACACGGAATTTCATTTTCTCCTTTTCTGATGTGTTTGAGCAGGCAGACGGCAGCACTTACAGCTGTTCTCCAGAGTTGAAATTTCTGTGACATGTTGGTGCAGGCATTTCTCTTACTAGGTAATGTTTGACTGAGCTTCGTGCCAGCGGGATGGATCATTTAGTGCCTGTGCAATGCTGACGAGGCAAAAATGCTCAATTGCTAAATGATCTGCTCCTCACAACAGCGCAACAACACAGGACTTCTGATCCCAGCAGCACAAGACTACTAAAGACTTATGTAATTTGTGCACTAGATTAAGCATCGCTGATAACTTGAAGATAATTAAATATACATATGTTCCAGTTTTTGTCAGGCACACATTGTTCATCAGACAGTGGGAGAAAAGCCCATTAATGAATCTGAGAGGATCATTAAATGCCACTTAAACTTGTCTATTTCCTTTGGCAAAATACCTTTGCTCCAGAAAATATGACCCACTTTAATGAGCACACAAAGGCAGCACTGTAAGAAATCCAAATATACTCTGACTACTTGACTAAAACGTGAAAATCTTTTAACAGGAAGCATCCTTGAAGAAGAGGGACAAACAGCTTAATTTACAAGTAACACACAAAGGCAGCTAACCTGACGTCCCCTCTTCTTTAAAGGAAATGAAACCGAACTGCACTAAATCAACTGTGACATTTTCGGCAGTGCAGACACGGGTTCCATAGTCCTCTTTACTTTCACTGCATAATCTCTGCAAAGCTTCCACTGGCAAGGATGTAATATACAATACTGAAGTATTACATCACTGCTCATGCTCTCTCTCTCTCATACACACACACAGGAACTCCCATTTGCACTTTGCACAAGGATCATTGCCACGGCTTAGGCTATTTGAGGTCATGTTATGTGTACATGCATCGGATCTCGTGGTTTGTTTGTATGTTTTTCCATTTAAGATCTAGGTCTTGCTGCGTGGTCAACTTTACTAAAGCAAGTGGCACCATATAAATGCAAACTGTAAAGTCTTTTTAATTTGTTCATAACAAGTTGTAGTGTCTTCGTTAATGCTGTTGCTGGACTGACAGGCGATCCTATTAACACTACAAACATAATGTAGATTATGTAACTAATCTAGAATATAAAAATTGTCAGTACATAATGGCTTATGACACATTCAAATATAAATGCATAAAAATGTGTTTTCTTTTTGGACACGTGATATATGGACCAACAGGTCACCCTTTATATGGATTATATTTTTCTCCTATCTGCATTTTGTGAAGACCTGCCCCAGTCTGCCTCTAAATGTACAAACAAAGTGGATTTGTATCACACTGGCAAATCATGCTGGAAGTGCTTCAATCTCTAACTTTTTGTTTTTTTAAATTTCTGAATCTCTGCTGAATGAAAAACTTTTTAACTTGACCTATTTTCACTCTGTGTTTATTTTCCCAAACTGAGTGTTCCTCTTCTAACAAGCCATGTGACAATCTGGGTATCATTTGACAATGTGATGTTTTGAGTTTTGATATCAACAAAAGGCTGGGTTAGGAGGTAGCAAAGTGTCAAGGGCACAACGGAGCCTTATGATGTAAATTCGGTTAAGGTAATGAGAGAGGAGGGGGAGGTGAGGTGAATCAGAGGAGCCTGAGGACAGGATGGAGAATAAAGCGCGGCTCAGATGAATGGAATGGGAGAGAACGAGGATGAGTGGGAGGGGAGCCAGTGACACCGGGCACGGAAAAACAGCTGAGCTGGCGTTGTGTTTTTATCAGCTGACTGCAGGCTGACAAAGCATACAGGGCATGCAGACAGACACATGCACACACGCACGCACACACCAAAACATATACAAATAGAGGCATATCAATGTGCACATGTACAGACACTTTGGCCTAATTTGTATCATAGCAGCAAAACAAGAACCAAATGAACAAATGAACTACATGCTACTTGACAATAAACACACCTCAATAAACACCTCCCACTCAAACACACCTGACACAGGGACAAGGTGACCTGATACACAAAGTGCATACACCAGCCTAATCAGTGTGATCCCAGTGTTTTTTTTTAAATTAAATTACACTAAATTGCAAAACAGATCTAAAACAAATTCACATTTTCTGTCTTTTTCTTATTTAATTGTTCAGGTTTTAAAGCGTAAACCATCTGAATCTGGCCTGAGACATTCTAAAATAAGACAACTCGCCAAAGAATATCTTAAGGAAACTTTATTTTAACAAAACGAAGGCTAATGACCGCAATGACTCGGCACTTCTGTTTAACTTACCTTACGTATGACTGAGGGAGGGATCTGGGTTTGTTTGCTTTTCTTAAGGATCTTTTTTAAGGATCCACCCATTGTTGGTAAAACATACAGCAGAGTGCAATATAGAGTACAGTAGCCTTTTTAAGCATGGTTAAAATGTATCCTTTCTTTTTTTTATTGTTCAGTTTGATGTCGCTGGCCAACTTTTGCTCGGTGTGAATCGAATTTCTATCTGCTGAATTTTGCTTTGGCAATAAGTACTTTTGCATTTCATGCCAATGAAGCAGCTTTGATAGAGGCACAGGAAATAAGAGGATGCAGCGATGATCCAATCACATCTGAGGGAGGAGGGATGTAACAGCTTGAGAGCAGAGTTCAACTAAAAAAGCATGGCAGCTGGATTACACAAAAAGCAACTTTTGGGTGAGGGAAAGTTACACTGACATGTTTCTGTGGGTGTAATAGATTGGTTGCATTCTGCTGAAGAAGCCAACAATGAATTTGGTGATATGTTAGCCCACGTAAATTGTGTTAATGCCTTACAAACTACACAGCCAACACAAAGCAATTCCTTGGCAGCGCCAATTAAAATGGGAAACTAGAACAACACGCTTTAAGATAGTTAACCTTGTGGCCAGCCAACAAATGGTGTTACTGGGTCAGTAACGAAGTTGGGGCAAGCGGATAGCTTCAAACGGTGTTTGTGTGTATATGTGTGCGTGTGTGTGTTTTTTTCCACTGAGTGTATCTGCTCACCTGCCATAGGCAAAACGTCTGTCTTTGTGATGATCCCCGAATGTGTCCCATAACCTCAGGGACACACTGACTTCATCCACTACATCACGAGATCTCTCTAACACCTGCAACACAGACAAATATTTCTAAGTGGCCTGCACAACATTTTCAGTGTTGATAATCTTTACTTACTTTTTATACATATGTGTAACTACTATAGCCTGTGTTTCGGTCTCTGTACAATGCCCAGAACTGTACCCAAATCTGTCTATGCAGCTCTTTCTGAACTGTGTTTGACTCTGTGTGCATGTACCCACCTCCTGGCATACACGGTACTGGTCGATGGCCCAGACGGTTGGCACGTGGGTGGCAAGCAGCTGATACTGTGTGAGGGTGGCATTGCAGGCCCGGGCACAGATTAGCCTGGTCTTGCCTACTGCATTATCCCCTACCACCACACATTTAATGGTTTCCACATTGGGCCGCTCATAGTCTGTGTCTATATCCATGGAGAGGGCCCTGGAAAACACGAGAGAAGAGAGAATCAAAATAAGAAGTGGTTAATTCAACAGTCATGAAAAACAAAAATAAAACAGCATTTGATAAAGAACCACAGGAAGAATGACACTGCATTTTGACACTGACAACAACATCAGGCACAGTAGCCGCTAGCTGTCGCCCAGCCCAGCCTAGGGGAGCTTTGTTAAGGATCTAAGCCCCCATAGCTGTGATGCCCAGTGTATTCAGGCTTCTGCCAAACTCCTCAACAGAACACATGGTTCACAGGCTGAGCAAAAGAAGGACCACAGAGCTATTTCTGTAATAGCACAGAGAGAGAAACATAGAGAAGGGGGAGGAGGCGGATGGACAGAGGAAGAAGAACGAGACTTCCCTGGAGTTTACTATTCTTTTCTCCCCCTTTCTGCTCCTCTTTTGAATCACTCAGAGCATTTTCATTTTAGAGACGAGATGATGAAATCTAAGTTGGCTGTGCAAAAAAAAGGGAAGTATAAACCCCCAGACCTTTCTAATGAGCATTTTTGGTCTTTCATGCATCATCATTCGTCTTCTCTTGGCGTGGCAGCCATGTATGACCACCTGTCACCTCTGTACTTAACCTTGGTGCAAAACGGAAGTACTGCACAGGTCACCTGACTTCCTCTTTTAAAACCAAACATCACTCTGAAAAGCTTACCAAAATCCCCTTTCCATAAACTGCTTACAAACATTTCTGACATGTCAACACACATGTTAATACCCATTTTAAAACTTTCCTGGAGAAATCTGTGCTATTACAAAACCGACACCACTGCCACACCACAGACGCAGTTCAGTCTGTAGCCAGCTAATCAGTCCATTCGGGGTTGCGACTTATTCAAAACCCAAACCAAGGCCCCCGTAAATAGAGCATCTGAAACATTTATAAAGGCTCTGGTTTGTTGTTCCAATGACGTGGATGCCAGTGCAACACTTCGGTCCAGCAGTGACAGACACCAGCAGCTAAAAATGGCATCTATTCATCAGACACATGAGCCATGTGTGCGCCCTGCTATTCAGCCATGAACTGCTCTCAGTGTAGCCATACACCTTCACTTCATCTATATCACCGTTGCTTTATTTCCCTCGAGACCTAAGACATCGATTTTCTTTGTCAACAACAGCAAAAAAGGCTTGACGTTTTCCAATTTCCTGTCAGAGGGGGGGGTCCCGTTTACGTCAGCCAGGAAGTACAGAACAGAGATTCTTTTGTTTACCTGAGCTGTCAAAGAAGCAGCTTCCTGAACCCTCCATGTGGATTTATGACTTTCAGAGTTAAAAATATCCTTTTCCCTTGCCACCTTAGCTGTCACACCTTCAGACGCACGTACAACAGGTAGAGGAGAGAGATAGAGAAAGCAATAAAAAGATAGCGCAACCCGGCAGTTACCTAACAGCTTTTTGGCTAATGGTGATGGCAGCAAGCCTCTTAGTGCTGTTTTTAGAAAACTAAACAAGGATAAAGGGCCAACTGTGAATCCTGACTTATTACAAGTGGTTGTCAGCGATATGTGCCAAAGGACATTTGAATTGAGTGTACCAAAAATGGCGGTGACAAACAGGGGATCCAGACGTGATGTACAGTACTGTTAAATCCTCTGTGTTTCCAATGAAACAGTGGATAGCCAGAAAAGAATGGCAAGATAGAAAAAGCCAGGGAGGGGATTATTAGTATTAGAAAGAACGAGAGGCACTGTCAGCCCAGCATTAGAACCAGAAATTAATGCTACAGGGATCAAAAGGATGGGACCGGCAATAACCAAGGCTTTTCAGAAGAACAAATCACAAATTTTCCTGCTGATGCTTTGATATTTGTGAATATGTGTGATTCCGTAAAAAAGGAAAGAAAGTTAAATACAAGGGAGATATCAGAGTACGGCGTTAAATCCTTTACTACTGGCCTGCAGGACTATTTAAGTCAGTGTGTGTGTGTGCATGAGAGAGTGCGTGCATGTGCATGCACGCACTGATATAACCAGAAGGCAGCGTTGGTGGTGGCGTGGACAGTTTCTCAGGGGGATCAACAGTACCTGACTCCCAGATATCATCCTCCATCTGAGGATCTTCACCGAGGCCCCAAGCGAGTTCGGTCATGTGTTGGTTAACAAGTGTAACACAACTGTCTACTCATACATCACTGCGCTTGGCAGATACACACCTGCTCACAGGTTTATATTTAAACCTCCTAAGCGTTCCTAGACTCCAACAATTATTTTTAATTGCATGACTGGAGGATGAACAGAAGCCAGAGACTATGGAAGCAGGAGACTTGTGCAGCTCAGAGGAGCGGAAAGTGTAGCTGTAGAGCTCAGGTTTCATTTTTAGCCAGTGAACTATAGTGAACTGTACACAGATGTCTAGACTTCATCTGCTGGCCAGTGTGATTTTTCCATGTTAGCTAGCAAAGGTGTCTAAAAGGACAAAGACAGTTTGCAATGTAAAACAATGAGACAATGAGTCACTGTTTTATTTTTTCGCTACGTGTGCATGTTTTTCTGACACTTTTAAGGACATATTGATATTGCGTAGGCATCAGCAGACTGATAGAAACACTGTGACAGGGACTCAAATGCCCACTCAACACACAAACATGACCCTTCTAGTTAATTCTGGAATGTCATGGATTTAGTCAGCGCGTGCACGCATGCATGTGTGCAAGCCTGCATGCATGCCCAAAGAGACAAGGAAACTCATGCATAATGTGCGTCTTTGTATAGCTTTTCTTTAAGGCCACACAGCCCTTAAAGGAGAAATGAAAGAAGATAAACACATCTTGTCATCTTCCTGTTTAGTTTATCTGTACACAAACTCACTGGCTTTTTTCCAAATCCTTCTATTTATCCTTCTGTCTGTGTGGGTTATTTGTTTTATTCCAGCCGTACCCTTTCTAGCATACTTTTGGACCAGCTGACAAAGTCCCTCACTTTATTTCCACTATGCATTTATTCCCTAAATATAATGCTCCAGTTCACATTTCTTCCATCCTTCAGTTCACTCATTGTCTTCTAGTAACCTTTCTCCATCTCCCTTGTCTCCTCCCACTTTTTCTCCCAACGGCACACTTTCCTCCACCCTTTTTTTTCAGCAGTGATCTATCATTTTATGACCTTTTTGGATGTAAGTCAAGGAGCAGTATTAATCAAATATACACCCCACCCCCCCTCCCCAGTTTCTCTGTTATGTAACACCTATAGTGATCCACTGGCAGCAACCAGTTATCCCAAAACCTTAACACCCCACCCCCCATCTGCCTCTTCTTCCTTGGGGCTAGAATTCATCCCGATGCCAGCGTTGAAGCCGGCTGCCACTGTGCTCTCTTCAACCACTCATGCAAAAAAAAAAAAGAAGTGAAAAAAGAGTGACCCCAAAAACCACCCATTTAATGCATGGGTCAACACTTGGCCACTCACACAGAGCTATGGGGCTTAAACTATCACAGGCTTGGCTGCATACACAAAGTGCTCGTGTGTAATTGTCTGCAGAATCTATTTAAACATGTGCAACCATGTAAGCTTCCTTTTAATAACAGTTGTTTTTGTCAAAAGTTTGCTCTCTTGCAAGAAAAAAAATGCTTACACATTCATTCTTGTGTATGCGTTTTAGGTTTGTGCACTTGTGCATCTGTGTGTGTGAGTTACAATTGTGTGTTTTGTGGGTGTTTGAGACACTGACAGCCACAGGCACAGCTGCCATAGACTGGTTACATAACCTGGTCTGTAGCCTCTGCTAGGCTCCCAGGATGGCTGACAGTAGACCTCAGACTCACTCACAAACTCGCAGAGTCATGCATACACACATGCATGCCTGCACGTACTGTCTTACCCTTTGCAGATGGTACTGGTATTAATGCACGACCCACGGCAGGCGATGCTATGTATGCATCTAGCCTAATGATTTAAAGGCTGTTTGGGAGCCAGCCGCACGCCAGCTTAGTTGAAAAAGCCTCGCTCCTCTCTCTCTCTCTCTGCTGCAGTAAAGATTTTTAAACACAGACAGGCCAACCCTTGTGTCTCTGAGTTCTCCTATTCATCCCTGCCAGTCTTCCTTCTACTCTTCTCCATCTATACTTCCCACCACTTCTTTCCTCTCTCATCTATCTTGCTGTCCTTCTTGCTCGTTTTCTTCCAATTTCTAGTTCACACCCCTGTACCTTTCAGTATCCACTCCATATACAGGACACTTTTACATCTAGTCTCTCAAAGCATGTCTGTCATTCACGTCTCTCTCATCTCTCATGCTTCGTCACCCATTCTCACAATTTTCTTTTTAAGACTATTCTGATTGAACAAACAGGTAAGCTGGCGATTTAATTGTCATTTTCCACTGATCTTCAAAGTGCCATCTGATGGCTTTGACTTTTAATTGCATAAAGAATCCAAACACCACATACAAAATACAGTTGTTATTAGCATAAATCTATTACCTTATCATTGCATACAACTGCATACTGTTTATCTTTAGCCGGCTCATTTGAGACTGATATTTCAAATAAATTGAAACATGACACATTGTCTTTTTTGTACATGGTTTGTTTTTCTGGCAAAAAACTCACAATGTGATTGTGATTTTTCTAGGCACCTGAGACAAAGCAAGTACTGTAACTTTAAAACAAAGGACTTGGTGACCTAGATATTACTACAACTTTACTGATGTAGAGATGGATTAGGTTTGTCTGGGAGAAAATAGTCCAGGCCATTCCTGTGGGAATGCAACTGTGGTTTAAAACATGATGTAAAGCAGGGGCTCTCAAACTTTTTTGTGGCTAGTGACCCAACCCCAGCTCTCATGAATCATATGCTTAACTCTTTGCCATCTTTGAATTCTAAAACCTTTCAACTTAATACTTATGGTGCATGTCATTTGACGTGTCACAATCATATTAAGAGTTTCTATTGACCCAAAGATAATTAGGGTGGGAGGAAAGTAGTCCAGCAGTACTAATCTTGTTTAAAAATGCAACATACTTTATATTTTCCGCACCAAAGCACACGTTTATGTTACATATAAAAGCAAACCATAAAGCATCTGAGCAATTCTAAGCACTATTTACCTCTGTATATCTTCCACTACAGCTTGTTACAGGGATCAGGACATTCAAGCCTGCCATATAATGCTGGCTTATTCTTCCATGTGGGTTTATCAGCGCTGCAGAATGTTATCTTAAAGCTGTTGACACAGTCGAATGCTTGGGCACAGTGCCTAATCAGGACAATAGGTTAAGCCATTTGAGTATACATAACGACAACCTTGATCTTTGATTCATTTCCTACAGTACTGCCATAAGATTTAAGAACAAAATTCTTAATAGCCAACAAAAACACATCTCATCGTCCGTGTGTTAAGGGCGGATGACTGGTAGGACGCTGGTAGAGAGACGCACAGAACAGAAGATCTGATGCAGTTGGTGTTTCCACAAATGGCTCAGCTACAGTCACACAGTGAGCATTATTAGACATCACTTGAGGAGGGAAAAAAAATGATGCTGGCCAAAAGACAAGGATTGCACAATATCGTGTGCATGCCAAAATGTTTATGCAACTAGATATGATTAATTGCTAATGACTGGAAATGAAAACGAAGTGAGATAAAAAAAATTAAAAAAAAGAAACTCCCAGAATATTATTTATTTATTTCCAGGTAGGAGTGAGAAGGTTCTTCATCAGACACGTAGCTACCTGCGAAGCACTGTCCCTCAGATGACGTCATGGCCCACACGCTCTTATACACACA
>NW_005187407.1:7076907-7101383 GCF_000239375.1 Pundamilia nyererei
ACAGTCATCAATGAAAGAACCTCGTGTGCTCCGTATCCCCGCAGCCATTCATAACCACCTGGCTCATTCATAGTTTCTCATAGAAACCGATTCAACAAATCAGTCAGTCTTGTGTTTTGTCATCAGAGTCTATAAAGATAAAAGGCATGAGTCAATATTCACCGTGCTGCTGTCTCTCACATAACGATGTTATAAAAAAGGGCAGGTACAATCCTACATGCCAAATGATGCACTGATAAGTCTGGCGTAATGTGCCAAGCCCAACCGCTTCACTACAACACAGAATCATAATGTCAAAGGAAAGAAAATAGGAAAAAGAAAAAGTAACATAAGTCTGCAGGTGTTTTTTAAATAACCCCGCCTTGTGATATTGTAATATCTCAGTCTGAAATATTAATATAACACGTTGAAATAAAACAGGCTCCGTTATAATTACGATGATGTTACAGAGATGGAAGAGGTGATTGAAACATTATGAACAGAAAACAGCTGTTAATGAATCTCTGGAGTGTAAAAGGGAGGAGGAAAAAAAAGATGTTGGGGGCTTTGTGCGGATTGCTTTGTGCACAGCCAGAATCGCAAGAAGAGCATGTGACCGAGTATTCCTGCAGGAGGGGTCCCTACCTTCCGACGGTTCCGGAATTGACCCACATGCCACTCTGCTGGTGGTTGAGCCGGTCACTGAAACCGGACAAAGACGCACGGAGAGGGAAGATGCGATCTCTGCGATCCCGTTGTTTGCCAAAGAGCACAGATAACTGCAGACAGGACCTTTGCCCTATCACATCCTCCTCTTTAGTCTACTTCCCGTCGCTGCCTCCTTAATCCAGCGCCTCACAGAACTCAACAAGAACCAGCTCGCTGCTGCAGACTTAATATAATGCTTTGTTATCTTCAAACTGACACTTTGGAGGATGAAATGCAATCACAACTGGCTGAAAGAGTCTTCTGGTCTGAGCCACCCCCTTTCTGTTGTTGTTTCCCCGGCTGATTTCATCAGAGGCACGCCTCCACGACTGCGCGTCACGACACAAGTCTTCCAACTTCTCCTGTGCTGCGTTCAAGTTCCGTTGGAAAATTAGACGTTTGCACTCCATCTTTCTGAGGATTTAGACACACAGCTTGATATCCCGCAAACTGACATTTTTGGAAGAAGACTTGAGAATACGGAAGACGTCACTGATGACTAAAAGTGGAACTTTTGAGCTGTCTATTGATTAAAATATGAAATTCTGCAATTAGCGTTTTTTCTTTACTGCGCTGTGTGATTTCTGTGAATAAGAACAACTGTCAAACAGCTCCGGGATGACCATTACCACGCAACAGTGGCTGAGGAATTTAAAACGCAATTTAAACGCACTAACTTTATTACTGTAATACTTTAATAGCCTAAATCTCGAGGCTTAAGAGGAACACTTAAGGCCTCCTCAGCGATTAGAACACGCGGGCCAATCATGTCCTGTATATATCATCGTATCCCCGCCCAGAAACTATGTTCTTTTCATCCTATTAACGCAGAACGGCCCCCAAAGCGTGCTGCCTTTGGCAGATACAGCCCTTGCATCCACTTTGCACTGCCTTTAATCACTACCTAATAATCAATCATAGGTAAGCACGGGGTATTTTTTTTTATGTTATCCACGCAACTGTCTGCATGTCAGTGGGATTTAACTACGTTTCCCCTTTAACCCTTGCAAACACGCTCTATCCAGGTAAATAATGCAAGACTGTTATTATTACTCATGGGCAATGGAGAGAAATTTTCTCCTAAGGTTACTCCGGGTTTTCAGGCATAGCAACTACCACGTTGCAACTGTAGCCTACTGCTACTAATGCCAGTAAAAAAAGGAGATCACAGACTGGACCAAGGAGAATACATAGCGTTTGCTATCATATCTTCCAAGATCTCAGTGTCTAAGAATTTACTGCTGGAATGCTGAGCTTTGCTTTGTCAGCAAAATACCTCCAGTTTTCTTCAAGCAAAACTATGTTTAATTTAAACTTTAGCAGGTTTGCTTTCAAGGCAGGAGCTTTTACCAGTCCATCTGCCACTCACTATAGTCATGGGTATAGCTCAAGATAAAAGGTGGATGTGGGATTTCTTTAACATTCAGCATCATTTTATCTTTAACTTATTTGACACACTTAGGATACTGATACAGTCACCAATTTGATCATGTGAATATCTTTGAAAGCCAGTCTGCCAACTTTATTTGGAGGCTGTGCAAGACTGAAGACGGACATCTACTGGCAGAGTTTGGTACTGTAATCTCTAAAACAAAGGCGGCGCAGGCTCTTACGGCTACATCAAGTCAGTGCTGTCGGAGCCACCTCAAAAGAGGCAGCTTACATCTTTGAGACAGATTCTATATCGCAGGTTAGCCATGGGAGTCGCAACATACTGAGTTATATTAAGCATTTTAAAGAGAAGGTCAGTGTGTTATTTGACCTAAGTGCAGCAATCATATATAAAATGTTTGTGTTCGTGCAGATTCTTGCACATCACGCACACATGCAGACACAACGACAACAAACAGGAATCAAACAGGAATTCAGTGCACAAATAGTCAGACGGTACGTCTTATATCTATCTTTCCAATGCTGTCTTGAAGCCCTGAGAAAATACTGCCCCCTGACCTGGCTGGCATGGCCACAATGAAACAGCATGAAAGATGGGCTGGAATGCCATTGGAGAAAGCAGGGGTTCAACACCACTGGCACAGAGAGGGCTTAGGAAATAATGTGGAGAGCCCCCCCCCCATTTTTTGGGGGGGAGAGGTGTACTTGTGAGAGAACTCTTAAGCAGCACAATTCTGAGGTGATGTCTGGCCCCATTCAGCTACAGTAAAACAAAAAGGACTGTGTTTTGTTAAACAAGCTTTATGGGTCTTTTATTAACTGTGTGGGAAGTTTAGTCCCATAGCTTTTACACTTTGGTGAGATTAAAGTTGGGAGAATGGGTTGAGATCACTCTTTTGGCAGGAATGCTTCGGCAAAGAGGCGTCTTGCTGCTTGGACAAATGCTCAGTTTTGTCTGCAGTATATTTAGTGCTCCTCTGGTTTAACCAAAGGAAGGAATGGCATGTTGAAATGCATTTATTTTGATATAATTCATTTTGTTTAAGCTTAGTAAAGTTCAAGACTAATATCGGTTTTATTTTAACTGCAAGTAAGGGGTAAGGTTTGCTCTTCAGATGTATTGCTAAGGGATAACAAACAATACATTTTCAAATCAATTCATTTCAGATGTTTACTCATTATAAAGAAATTCAAAACGAGCATTTTTTGGTAGTGTTTTCTTGCATTTATCTCATCCCCTCCTATCCACTCCTCCGCTGACCCTATTCTCACCCTCGCCGCACACTCATATATCCAACAGGCCGGCTCACCCCCTGCCCCAACACTGTGCTGGAACTGTTCTAAAGCTGTCAAAACACCCAGCTTCTCACACTCCCTGTGTCCACACAGAGTTCGCTTTAAGTGCACACCCTCCCAAAACTCTAACAAACACACACACACTCTTAACAAAAAAACAGCCTATGCAACCTATTCACTGACACAAGTAGGTCAGAGCTCCAGTGGGTCTTGCAAACAGTCCACCATCACCCTGGAACTGATAACGATATCAAAGATTAAATTCTACCTTCGGCACTGACTCACACACACATATCAAAGCACACACACCAGCAAACATTACACTCCATATGTGGATCTACAGGATGAGAGCATTCACTTGTGTGTCTAGCGGGATGATTTTGTCATACAATTTTGTTTTAGAGGTGAGGGACAAGAAAAAAAATGTGGCATTTGCTTCTCTGGGAAGAAAATTCAGATATGAAAGGTCAAAGGTGAATCTGGAGTAAGTGAACGTTAGTGAAACGAGCTTGTGGGAAACTGGCATTTCTACAGTACATGATTGATGGTGGGAAAATATTGAAAAAAAAAAGCTCATAAATTCAAATATGTCAGTTTTTTTTATTCCCACTGTTAAGCTCTGTCTCTTTTTTCTCTCTTTCCCTCACACAGACACACACATACACAGAGTGGCATGGAGAAGTGGCTGAGTGTTGCCAGAGCCGGCACCCTGGCATGAAATAGAGTGTGTTTTGTAACAGCCGGCCTATTTGGCGATGGGCGATGGCACAGTGTGAGTTTACGTGAAAAACATTTAACGCTAGATAAGGCCTGAGACATAAAATGATAAAATGAAGTATAAAATGAGGCAGACAGGCAAGGGTGCAAAAGAGGAAGTGAGGGAGAGAGGCTGGAGGAATTGTTTACTTGCGAAGTTATCAGTAATATGCCTTATCATGAGCCAGCTGGAAAACTACATGTGTGGGACCAGTGGTCATTGCTTTATTACACGCTAATGAAGACAAGTCACTGCACTGCTTGTGACCGAACGAGTGAAACCTTTAAAGAAAGGGACAATTGATTGGTCAGAAGATATTATAGACTATTAAAATGCTTAAATGGTGTTTTGTGTTAGGGAGACATACTTAGTTATCTTTTATGCCTTGTAAAACAAAAACTAAAAAATAACAGCTATATTTAAACGCACACAAACACACACACACAAACACACACCATGTTGCTTGATTCAGACACGTTAGCATTTTTGAGACTGTTTTTTTTTTCTTTTACATGCACACTCGACCACCCCCTCAGTCTCTGGAAGGAATAAATATAGACTAATTTGTTTAAGCTGCTAAATTGCTAAAGTTCAAGTTCTGCAGCAGACCCAATATAAGAGGTAAAAATTTCTGTTGACATACTTGTCTGCAGCTATTATTCCCCCAGTGTCATAACATGTGGGCCGGCAGCTTGTTGAGTCTGACTGCTTGGCTGCAGAAAAATGTTCAACGACTTTAATACAGATATATTTCCAGGTCAAGTTTGTGCTGTTGATGCTGGTGGGCCATGATGGTTGAATATGTTGGGAATGTGAAGTGTCTTTAGGACAGGGCGAGAGGCTGGGAAAAGGAAAGAGGAGGAGGGCGGCAACACTGAGGGTTTATTGTGGGGAGAGAGGGGAAGGTCTCTTTGTTTAACTGCCTGCTGTCTGTCTGAGAATAAACAGACCTCTGATTATGATATTAATGCCAACTTAAATGTTTCACAGTGTGGTGCCTGGCTTTCGCAATGAAGTGCCTGGAGTGAAAAAGAACACGGTGCTGTATATTCCTCGCTGTCCTCAACTAGCAGCCCTAGAGTGCCAAAACGACCCAGTTAGAGCAATGCGGCATCTAGCGCACCCAACCACAACCCCATAGCCCATCGCAACCACCGGCAGATCATATTCAAGTCAAGTTACTCAAGTCTCTCTGTGGATATAGTGTCTTTGGCACAGCCTCAAGTACCCAGTACTCAGTTCTAAGTAAAAACACTTCAGTGGCAAATTCCAGTGATTCCATCGGCTTTGTGTTTGCTGAATCGTTTTCTTGTTTTAAATTCCTTGCTTGTAAGCCTGTTTTATCCAAAATCACAGCCTGAGACAAAACAGCAGTGAGTGATAGCCAAGGTGGATATGAGGTTTTGACATGCAGAAGAGTGAAAAAGTAAATTCTTGAGTGGCACAAACCTTCTGCGATAAAGACAGACTATGCATCTGCCTTTGAAGTTATGTACTTCCTGCATTCTGACTTTGGGGGATTGAGGTTGCACAGGCATGGCTTGCTGAGCTCCAGTGCATGCAGTAACAGATAAAGATTTACAAAAAAAAAGTTGGCTTTTGGTTCAATACAGGTTTATGTAGGAGTATGTGCACGGACAGACAAACAGCCTCCCTGATGCTCTAAAAAGGCAACCTTAAGATCATATATGAATGCAAGGAAATACACATGTACACTCTCTGCTGGACAGACACACAGGTCAACGGAGGTGCCTCTTAAGCTGTAGCTGTCAAGTGCCAGGGCTAATCGTATTAAGGCTCTCTTCAGCCGTTGGTCCGAACTCTTAAAGTGATAGTTCAGTTTGGTGGAAACTTAGCCCTATTTCTAACCTAAACATATCTGTACAACCTGGGTGTTTTTTAATTTTACCAGGGCTGGCAGCTTTTTATATAAGGCGTCTCTCAGAAAACCTGAGCACAGGTTGATACATAAAGAGTCCTTTTTACTAATTTGTGATAAATGGAGCATATATTATGCTCCAGTAAAAAAAAAAAATAGATTACTTTAGTTACCATGACAGGTGATGGCTAAGCCGATTAGGACCCTAAGGATTCATAGGCTGTGCAGGTATCAGGGTATTACACTAGTGGAGATGAGTTAGGTACTTAGGTCAGGGGGGCAGCAGGAAATTATGTGAAGCTGGGGTGTGAGATTCAGGTTAAGGAACGACACAGAGACAGATATGGAAATGGGGATGGAGGCTGGGAAGGAAGTAGGACCAGAGCTGGAGTAACTTCAGAAGCTGAGGGCAGAATTTAGGTTAGCACAGGAAACCAGTGTCAGGAGGCTTTAGCCTTGAAGGAGATTGACTCCTTTAAGCAAGCAACATATTTAGCATGTCATATAATTTAAAAATACACTTAAGAATAGAGAACAGGCCCAGGTTTAGTACACCATGGTTGATATGATTGATTTTTATTCTCCTTCCTGCCTTGAACAAGTTTAGTGTATAATCCATGAAAAATTTTCATTGTCAGCTTGAAATTGATATAATCCTTTTGATATACTGTCTTAGTATGCCCTTTAGTAAATCCATCAGCAGGGATCAGTGATGATCTTATCGGGAATTACTTGGAAAGTGTTGTATATAGGATACTGTGTTACTTAATTTTAATAATATTGTGATGGCAGGGAAAGAGTAAGCAGATCGGTTGTTAGAATTACATTTTTATATCCTTTATAAAAGAGGAAACGCCACCCATTAAACAGGCATGGTGCTGCAGGCGTAGCACTTCTCAGTGATCAGTTGGCACATTTACTTAAAGAGATTCTTTTTTTTCTTTCTGAACAAGTGCTGAACATTAGTGTGAGATTACAAGTCCAAGAGAAACCTTTCTTTATCCTTTATCAAATGGACTAAATATTTGTATTTATTGCATAGGTAACTGTGGTTCACCATGGTTGCCTTGTTGATAGTCACTGCAGTAACAACATTATTTGAGAAATCTATTGGCAGGAATGAGAGAAAATGCCACCAAACACTAGAAATTAATGATGCATTGCAAAAGGGAAAAGTATTTAGTGCTTTGTAATAGTTTTATGGGAAATATTTAGGCTCTCTCAGCCTTAACGCGCCCAGCCAAAATGCATGCGAATGCAGATATTTATGTTGTGCAGAGTGCTATGCACTACACCGGGCATTTAAGAGTTTTATTGACCAGCACTTTACAGCAGATCAAAGGATGGAGTCTCTTTCGCAATACATGCAATCTATAAGTGGGTCTTGACATTTTCCCTACTACCCGTGGTAAGGTTAGAAGTATTAGTGACCTCTCTGAACCACATATAAGACTAAACTTTGGAGTGAGGTTAAGATCAGATAACTAACAAGAAAAGGGGAAGAAGAAGGAAACTGGGCCCTTGAAAACTGCATGAATAAAAAGAAAAAAATATATATTTTTGATTTTGTTCTTTATCTTGTACAAAAAAAAAAAAGGTCCAATTCAAACTGCTAGGTTTAAGAATATTTTGAAAATGAACATTAAATTTAATGTTTCAAAGTTCTAAACTTGTGAGACAATAGGACAGAGAAGGGACAGAGGCAAAGGAAATGCTAAAGTTGTGAGGAGAGAGATGTATTTGGCCTCAGCACAGGTCAGTCAGTATTCTCAAAACAGCCTGATCAAACAGAGAACGAAGCCAAGACAAACACCTCTGGACTTCAGTCTGGCACAGAAAAGCAGAACTGTAGGCCCGCCGAGATCACACTCCACAAAGTCAGTACATCAACCCTGCTCACTCTGCAAAATACTGTGTATCAGAGATTCCTAATCTATTTGGCTTGCAAACACCACAGCTTAGGAAATTCTACCTATGAAAGCCCATAGCACAGGTCAAACATGTCGGCTGGATTATGAGTTTTCATTATTTTCTTTTAATAATCAAAAATATTCCAACTGCTATGTGTGGCATTTAATTTGTTAAATTGTAAAAACATATAACTTTGTGTGTTCTCTTTTGAAAACTGAAAGATCCTTGTCAAATATTGTAAATGAGCGTGTTAATGTAACATTTCTATGTTTGATATAATGCACATTTTCATCCTCGCTTCCATTTTTCTTGCAATATCCATATTGCTATCAGCCTAATGCAGTATCCATCTGCTTCTATTTAAAAGACACTTGCTTACATAAAGAAACAGATATGAAGATAGAGAGGAGGGGAAGAGCATAAGTGTAAACAGCAACAAAAAAAAAATCACAGGGAGACTCAGAAATAGTCAGAAAGCCACATTACAGAGCACCATGGCATAACAGGAAGGCCCTTTGTTGTGTTTACTTCAAATAACCTGCATATCATTTATCTAGTTGCGCTGCTCTGCAGAGTTCCTCGCATTGTATTAAAATTGAGAAAACAAAACAAAAACAAACGAATTGTTAGGTAAAACCCTTGCATCTCACAGATAAAGCATTTACCTCGATAGCAATGCATTTTTAATTTTATTCAGTTCAGCCCATTGAGTGGTTTTTATAATCCCGAGTGGTCAAAGCATTTTCTCAGGCAGTGCAGGTGGCATGTAATCCGTCAGCTGGCCTGAAATCTCAAAAAAAGAAAAAAAAATCATCAAATGAAGAGATATGATTTTCACCTAAAAGCACTAAATTGGAGTATCCTCCACACGCTGCTCGGCTGTATCGCAAAGGAGGTCATCATGCAATCTCCAAATGCAGGAATGTCATTAAACAAGACAGCAAATGTGTGCGCAGAAACAAAGCTGATATCCCGTGTACAGAGGCATCCCAAAATAGTGATGGAAAAATCTATACTAGCGGTTCCTTTTTATTTATTTCCACACCGCTGTGCCATGGCCTGATGATACAACCAGCATGCAATTATCACCACGCACTGTGACCACATGTCATTAATTTGCTAAGCCATAGCACGGCCACACAAGTTTTAATCGTTTGATTAAGGGCATGGGGTTAGGCTCTTTTGGATGCTCCACCATCAATGATACCAGCTAATCCTAGCCACTTGTGGGCACAGGTCATTTCAACCAAATAAATGTTAAGATGAAGCACAAAGATATTCTCTTTCAAAGATGAAACTAAAAGACAGCTGACCAGAAAACCATAATGGAGCTTAACAAGACTCAAGAAGTCAATATTTTTGTATAACCTGGCCTCTGATGTTGTTGAGTGCATTGCTATTAAGTATGTTGGGCCATTAAACAGGAATGAAGATAATAAAATGATTAAATATTTATGTTAACTCTGGTGATGTATTCCAGTGGGACAGAGAGAGACAGAAACAAAGACCGAGAATATTTCATTGCCAGTCAGTGCAACAATTTCCAAACTGTCTGCTTTAAGAAGACCACAGGTGATAAACCAGATTTTATTGTCTAACCCTTAAATTGTATTTTGTGATCCGCTGTGTCTGACCTCAACCTACATGACTCAGTGTTTTATTGTTCTTTCCCCTCAATAGATTTAAATGAAGGAAAAGATCCCTGTATTGCAATAACTAAAAATAGAACATGGCTTAAAATGTCTAGTCACACCACATAATATGTGATGAGTCAATTTCCAATTTTCATGAGGAAACAAACCACAGACACTGCAGTCCTGCATACATCGCGTTTGCTTCTATCAGTTATCATATCTGATTAATTTATTCTGGAGTGTGTGTGTGTGTGTGTCCTTGACTGTGTGAGAAAGCGAGACAGACAGAGAGCCGAGAGAGCATCAGTCAGACATGCTGCATCATTCTGAAACAGCAAAAAAATTGGGCAGCGCTCGAATAAATGGTACGTGGAGGGCGATCATGGGGCAACAATGTGTACGTGTCAAAGAAGACATGCAAGGAAACACCTTAAATACAGCCAACCGCACAAGCACAGGCAAAATTACAGATTAAAAATCCTGTGGTTTCATGGGTGGTTCAGCCAAGACTGAAGCTGGTCTGACCTGGATTAGCAGGAACGGCACCCTTGGGTGTTCTGCTCTCTGAGAATCTGCCTTTAGCTATTACTAGACGAGACAGATACTGTATGTATGTGTCAGTCTGTTTATGTCTATACAGTGTGGTTTGGAAATGTTGGTTTTGGAGTTTAAAAGCTTCACTGTGTGAGTCATTGTTTCTATATTTGTGGGTCTTGTGTTTGACTGCATTAAAAGATTTTTTGGATGCATCCCTGTGATGGGAAAGCTGCTAGAATGACTAAAGAAATAACTGAAAAATCATCTTTACACTGCAAGTGTCCTCTTTAAAACAAGCAGGGACAGAAATTGAGTGGAGGACAATGCTAAAATGAGCAAATATGTGTGCGAAACTTCAGAGAAACTCTCCTTTTCTTTATGTCACTTTCTGTAACCCAAGGAGAGCTTCTGGCAATGTAGGTGCTAATTGGTTTTTGTTTTTTTCCCCCCCATCCTTAGTTAATGAAAGCCAAATTGCTGTTATGAATGGATAGACAGGCAGGAAAGGAAAGATGTGAAAACAAACAGGAAGATAAGGAGACAGAGTTCCAGGCTTGCAGGCATCGAAAATAAAAGACGCTAGAGATTACTGCTGTGTGAGCAACACGAGCTAGATTTATGGAGCTGCGCGGGCCCATTCGGGCCTGGGAGGTGCTTAGAGCGTCCTGTAGGCGATGCAAGGAGACAGCCACACCCACACAACTCCACACATATACATCAATAGCCAAAAGGCAACCTGTTATGATATGCAATGTCATTTTGTACTGCAGAACACACGCACTCCAAAACATCATCGCAATTTGGTCAGTCATATGATGCTGGAGCCAGTTCACCAAAAGGGATCGGCTTTCTGCCACAAATGAGAGGAGCAGATGCTAAAGAAAGATTTCCAGGGGTCAAATTGCATACAGCCTTGCACACATGCAAAACTATGCATGCATAATCATGCACAGTTGCACAGGAAGATGTAGCCGTCACAGTGATAGAGCCGTACGACCAGGACACAATCACAACACAAGCATGAACATAAATAGAGACGCAGTACAGCCAAGCCACCAAATGGTGCCACTTGGTCTCGGGAGAATATCTCGCCATCCTTTCCTGGATGCACATGCAGACACACACGCACCCAAGTTTCCACACAGCAAAATAGAAACAGGACAACAGGTTACAACGAGCAAGAGATGTGATTAAATAGAGAAATGGAGAAACTATAGCATGGGTTGAGGAGTGTAAAAACAGAACAATCTATATGTGTCTCTGCATGCCAGACTGTCAGAGCCACTGTTAGCTCACGGCCGTTTCAAATATCAGTCCACTAGTCTTTTTTTTTTTTGGAAGTTTCTTTTCAGCTATAATTTTAGGCGGCCCTAACCTACCTCAGCTCTCTGGTAATCTGTCATTTTGCAGCCACACAATGCAGTGGCAGGCAGCGTTTCCTGCATGACGGGCACTGAATCCAAGGCACATCTGGAAAAGCCAAAATCTAAAAGTTAAAATAGCACAAACAAAATGACTTTTGCAGCATAAAACCTTTGAAACCAAAAACCTTAATCGTATTCTTTCAGCAGTGATGTTGTGTAATATGCCTTCCTATCAGTGCAGCGATCTCAGATCTCTAGACACAACCCCTGTCAGCCCCTGGCCTCAATCCAGCCTGGAGCTATCTGAGGAACCACAAATGGACAAAGACACCCTCTCTGAATTCAGCCAGCTCTCTTATCTCCTCTCGTTTGATCGTGTGGTCCTGTCCCACCCCGGTCCGTCCTTGTTGATGATACAACACCTTCTTATCCAAGTCTCGCACAACTAAAACATATTCCCTCACGCACCGACTCTCTGGCCTTGCAAATGTGTGTTTTGCTTCCCGTATGCATCATATAATGTAGACATTCAGTTTTTTGTACAAAAAGAACTTTGTTCAGATGAGCAGTTTCAATCTGTAAAGTAATCGCACCAAGCCACACTCGCAAGTACAAAGAAACCAGCGAGTGCTAGGGACACGGTGCAGCTGATTATCATAAGGCAAATGTTCAACATGTGGAAAGAGATCAATTCTAAAGGGATGTTTTGTTTGTTTTTTGAACAGATTGTGATGAAGAAGAAGAGCCAGTTGTTAACTTATCTGGGTTTTTTTCTTTTTTCTTTTCATTTCTTCTAATGAAATCGTTCCTTTATCAGCTTCTTGGTACAGAAAACAGGACAGATCTGAGAAAAAGAAGGGTTCTGCCTTCATGTTTACAATAATATGGAATAGGACTCTGTCAGAATTTCTCATTCTCACTCTCTCAGCCTGCTTTACTCTTTCCTCCATGGCCGAAACCTCTTCGTGTCCCTCTTCTTTGAACTCCTCTCCTTTTTCTTCCCTCTACAGCTCAATTTCTCCTATATTAATTTGACACAATCTGCTTCTCTTCTCTTCTCCCAGCAGACAAAGGCCTATGTTCTTTCTCACTCTGCATTCTGCTCTTGCATACACATTCTTTGCTCACTGACACGCCATTTAAAACAACAACAACAACAACAACAACCAGAGAAGCAGCCAATAAGAAACAAACTGTACAATTGGCATCGCCAGCACAATCCCTTCTCTTATTCTCTTTTGCCCTCCCACCCTCCCTCTCCATCCCACCACCACCACCTCCACCACCATGTTTTCTCTGTTCAAAACTTACTAAAGAGGACAAACATCATGTGGTGCTGGAAAAAGAAGACACTGTTGCAGGATGACTGAGTCTCTGTTATATTTTCTCCATTCTGTGTGTGTGAAGAGTTATGTTGAATTCCACCAGCGTGTGTGTGAGCGTCACTTTATTACTAGTTACATCTAATACACCTACCACACACACACATGCACCTCACAGACACCAACTATTCAAATTGTTCTTGAGCCGAGGTGCAGGCTTAAAGCAGACTATTTGTGTGTTTTAGTTCTGTGCATGAGCATGTGCGCGCATGTGACTGTGCATGTGCGTCGTATTGCCCAGATCACACAAAGACACTTCTTCTTATACGATTCCCAGCTGTGTGGACTTGGCGCGCTAGTCAGCCATTCGACAGCCAAGAATGTTTGGTGTGCAACTCTACTGGAAAGCCCCAGTTACCCACACACACTTACTTAAACACACACTCACAAACACATATGCACCGCATCTACTGAGACATCCTACTCTTCTGAGCAGACGCAGGGAAGGGCCTCACCCCAAAAGGAAGAACGGTTCAAATTCCACAGCTGATAGAAAAAACACTGAACAGCGAGGGAAAAGTGGAGGAACTGATGTCAACTTTTGTCACACCATCCCTACACCCACCACATTTTCACCACGCTTCTATTGTGGTTGATGAAGGGGGGGAGGGGGGGTGTTTCGACTGTTGTCAGAGAAACCAGTTTTCTTTCCATGCTTTGGCCAGTAACTGCAGCGAATCACTGTTTGGCTCTGTAGACACTAAGTGACTCCATTCTGCAGCTATTCCTTTAAGCTTGACTCATGTATCCAGACTTCTGCAGGTGGTGAGCACATCTAATTCTGTATTTAACCAAGCTAAGCAAACTAGCAGTTGCAGGGAACATCACCATATGGCAGAAGAAACTGGGATTTACAGTAGAGCACAGCTAAACAAGATGATCTGTGCAGTTTTCCCCCTTTTTACCACAAAAAGAAAAGTGGGAAGAGTATGAGGTAGAACTTCCACTTGCCAAAAACAAAAACCCAAACTGCCCTTTTAGGTAGGTCACAAAGTTTTATCAGTGCTGTGCAAATCAGTGTTTTTGTGTGTATGTGTGTGTGTGTGGGGGGGGGGGTTCTATAGGAAGATCTACAAATAAAAAGATAAAGTAAAATTTCAATTAGTTTTCAAGTGTTTGTTCAGTACACCCCCTCTAAGATAACTTATGTAACCTCCCAAAAAGCTTTCGGAGAAGTTCAAAACGGAGGCTATTCTAGTTCAGCCTGCGATATGTCGATAGCGCAATACACTGAACAGCCCAAACTAACTGAATCGTTATGCAACCCTTTGCTGTCTGTCCACATGTGGTCTTGCACTGTGAACTGCTCTGTAGCGAGCATACAGATTAAATGGCATGGCAATACACGTAGCATGTGCAACAATCCCCGTAATCTCCTACCTTTGAAACACATTCGCTTCTGCAATCAGTTCAGGGCTCTTTTATTTCCCCCCTTCGACGTCCACTTTAAGTTCACACCTCTCCGCTGCTCTACTCCATTCGCTTTACTCTGGGCAGCGCTCGTCTCTCGCTTCTCCCCATTAAACTGCAAGGCACAAACAATTGCGATCACTTAAGAGCATTCCTCGGGATGACAACATCTAATCATAACTCACATGCTTTAACACTTGCTCCTCCGGTTCAGCACTTGAAATTCCTCAAATCATCGCTTTCGTTTCGTGTAAAGATCTGCCAGAGCTGACAGAAGAAAAATACTCCCGACTGTTGTAGCCGAGAGACGCCAGGAGAAATGCAATTACACGGAGACTGCTGCATATTGCAAAACCTGCAGACATGCTCTTGTTTGCAGACCCCTGCTATTGTGCTCCGGGATCTGTCTGGGTAGTTGTGAGCCTGTGGTCCTGATGCGAGTTTTTCCACGTCCCTTTGTTGTTTCTGTCACACCTACAAGGAGGGAACACACGGAGGAGGGGAACCTTGCCCCTGCTTTCTTTTGTCTGACTGTTTTTACCCAGCAGAATCATGGCTGAACTACTCTATTTCTTTTTTTATTTTATTTATATTTTATTTATTTTATTTTGTTTGTTTCTTAAAATATTACACTTTACGTCGCAGACGTACGAACGTCTCTGGTATACATTTCATCCTCGTGGCATCAGCCCCGTTTCGATCTTTTCTGTCTTGATTTATATTTCTTCCATTTTTATTTATTTGTAATCCGCCTATAACTAAACAGCATATCCCTAAATAAAAGTGCATTTGCCCTTTGTTCTATCTCACCCGCACTTTTATCTTTTAGTCCCCCGTCTCACCGAATCCCTTGCCAGAAGTTTGGTCCTTGCTGGGCAGTAGACTGTCGCCGCTGTCTCTCTCTCTCTCTTCTCCTCCCCTTTCCTTCCCGCGTTGTCTTTCCCAGGCGGTGGCAGAACCCAGTTGTGCTTCACTCCAAACCATCCTGCATGGACAGCACGCCAGCGCTTATCAACGAGCACAGTGATGACTGCATCACTGCTTGTCACAAGCGCCACACCCATCCATTCATAAAGCAAAGCGAGTGCCAGCCTCCAGACCAGACTGCTCGCTGGGTGAGGAGGTAGTAAAACAACCACAGTGCTCCTTAAGGGGAAAATGGCTATAATATTCCTTTCAGAAAGTCATGCCTTATATCTCTGTGTCTAAGGTGCTGAATTATGAATTTGTAGCCATTTAAATAAAATAGATCTCACCGTGTGAGTATGAAGTGATGAGTGTTTTACCATAGTAAACGTGATGGTTGGGGAAAAAACGTCAGCACTACGCAAGCATCGTGGTCTTCATAGTGACTATAGGATGTGTGAGTTTACGTCTTTTGCTTAGTACTGTTTATGTATTCTAGTATAATTAAAATTGTAACACCTAAATAAATTTAAAAAAATCATTTTAAACACTAATAATCTGACACGTAAGATGCAGAGTCACAAACTTAACAAGTGTGTATCCGGGTCAAGTTCAAAGTTGGGTGTTTTGTTTGATTCATGAACATAGAGCGAAGGGCACTAAAGAGTTCAAGGTTGCTTTCAACTTTACACCATATAACACAGTCTTTCAACATTTTAATGTATTTGTAACTCCTCATAGATTATCCTTGACAGCTTTATAAAATATTTTCTATAATGGGTGTTGCAGTTGGATTTATCCCACCCCCTCTTGCCACTTATTGAAATATTTTGTCAGCATGATAGATAGACAGATAGATAGATAGATAGACAGATAGACAGATAGATAGATAGACAGATACAGATAGATAGATAGACAGATAGACAGATAGATAGATAGATAGATAGATAGATAGATAGATAGATAGATAGATAGATAGATAGATAGATAGATAGATAGATAGATAGTAACACAGCTGACTTCAGCATATGCACCTGAACAAGTCTGTGTGGAAGTCCATGTAGTTCATAATATGGCTGAAACTGTTTACACCTTTGTTTTTATTCTTTCCACTACTTACCCAAGTTCAAAACTATTTGGGTGGATGTTTTGGCGTAGCAAAACACTATTGTAAGGTCTTGTATAGTCACTCTTTGGAGAGGATGTTGGCTACAGAGCCATTGTTCCACAAATACAGGTTGAAGTTTTTTCTGAGTAGAAACAATTCATCACTAGTCAATCAGCTGCCATTAGTGCACTCCGTCTTTGTTATTCAGACACTTCAGTTGCCCATTTAGCACTTGGTTCTGTCAGATAGACATTTTATTTTAAGAATTAATTTTACCATTAGGTTCAGTAGTTTGTTTGTTTTTTTACTAGTGTTTGGGATAGTGTTATTAGTATTATCACCACTGTATGGGGTATTAATGGGGGCAATAGTTAAAAAGTTAAGGACAAGTATTACGATACAAAACCAAACCTGTTGTTAAGGCAGCAGACTCATAATCTCAATGAACGCCCAAGCCTCAGTAAACATATGCACCAAATATCTCTTCATTCTTCTTGTATTGACAAATCTAACCATTAGCACAAGCAAAAATTAAAGACTGTATATATATGGTCTACATTTTTTTTTCCAACATTAGTCAACTCATTTATTTTTTTCACACCTAGTTGTATTTTTTTATTTTAGCAACAAGGTGAGCCAACAGTCTTCTAGGAACAATTCACCTTCTTTGAACAACCGTGAAGATGTAAGGCTAAATAAGCAAAGCAACACGTCATTTGGGTCAGTTTGTGTAACCTTCAGGATTTAAGATTCAGTATTTTCACTGCCACTGTGTTTAAACATAGTTGTGTGAAATGCTTAAAATTGGGAGCTTTTATTACAAACTGGATAAAAGGATAAAAGTCAAAAGGGTACACAGTTCCAGTGATAATAATATGAATAACTGCTAAAAGTTAAATAAAATGAAATAAAATGGTATCAGTCCTAGCTTACAACTTGTACTTGCACTTTCATCAAAACAAATCAAATCAAATTTGAAAATATTACAAGTGTTTATAAAAATACACCTTTGTGTGGAAGGTAATGTACAATATAACACAACAGGAAAAAATGATCACTTCAATTTATTCTTCACCATAAACTTGTTTTTTTGAATTGTCAGTGAAGTATTTGACCCCCACCTGTCATCAGCATTTCTGTAAATAGAGGTCTTTTCTCTGTATATTCTCTTTTTGGCAAAAGCATAAATGTCAGGAAATTGAGTGAGTGTGAGAGGCCCTTGTCTCTCACAGATTCCCTAAAACTCCTTCTCAGCCAGGCATCTGAGCTGCTATTGTCTTGTGAAGGGAAAGGAACTTGCCCAGGCTTGCTCCTACCTCAGCATGCATGCAAGTCCTAAGCAACCGTCCTCAAGCTATGGCCAGCAGATGCTCACATATGTGCAGGCGGGTGTTGTCACATCATGCTGTAGCCGCACTCTTAGTACACTTGGGAAGAACCACTACTGTGAATTATAACACAAACACAACACATGCACACACATACAACACACATCTGTGAACACACATGCTACAACTTCTCTGAACTATAATACGCGTACACAAAGTCATTTATTTTCACTCTAGCCCCTGTACCTGACCATTTTCAAAGAAATGTTTGACCTATGAACCATTCAAGCATAAAAAGACATCTAACCCAAGGGATGAATCAGTGTTGTGTCTACTCATAACAGACCGCTTAGCAGGGAATCTATTTTAAATTGTATCTTTAGCTCTTGTTACTAGCAGCTCTTCACAAAAACGCAGACTTTGTACCCATTTCAATAGTTTGCCAATGTTAAACAGTTATCAAGGCATAAAAGAATCATTTTACCAACAAGGTGATTCCCAAAGAGCTATTAACAAAAAACTAGACATTCTGGCTTGGCGGGAAATTTGCAGAAACTAGACTGGTGAAGAACAAAGGATTAGTGACAGGCTTGAGCGACTACAGCAAATAAACAATGTTGGAAAGTCATATCCTTAAGAAACAGGGAAAAAAATCCAGCAAAGCCCTGATCCATCTAGTGTTTACTGAAACCTCACCAGAAATAGTGTCAGTAGAAGGGCTTTGCTACCAAGAAGCCATTCTTAAGAAAGGGGAAAGGGGGAATAGGCCCAATTACACAAGAACTGGACTGAAAATCAGTGGCAACAGGTTTTATGGAGAGATGAATTCAAATTTGAAATATCTGGTTTAAAATCATTGTTAATATGTACAGAGGAGGTCAGGTGAGAGGTACAACGAGATAATGTTATTCACCTCATCTGTCAGTGGTCATAATGTTATGCCTGATTGGTGTACATTCTTAAGCAGTAAGGGTGTATTTTGTTTTTGGCTTACTTTTTATTAAATAAATAAAGATACGGTCTAATTTGTCATGTGCAGTTGTGTTTACCCACCTTTAAAACCTGGTAAAGTCCAGATAGTTTTTTGATAATGTCCTGATACAAAAACCCTTACAATTGAAAGAGGGTAAACTTTCTTTTTCTACTAGACTGCAGATGGAAATAAAGATGGCTATAGATACAAATACATGCCACACTGAAGGTCATGAGACTATAAGTGTATTGAATCTGTCAACTTCTCTGCTTTAATTGGGCAAAACGTCTCTTCTCTTCCTAATGGTGTAGACAAGTCTACCAAACCTTTATCTCAAAGTGTCTTGTACAGCACTTTTGAATTGCCAGAGGCCTCTGCAATAGCACTATTTATGCAGCTGCATGGGCACAATAGGGGCATAATAGGGGATCCACATGGTTCATCTCTCACTCTGTCCCTTTCCTAAAGGGGGGAAACTGCTGACCCCAAAGGTCTGAAAGTCCTATGTCAGCTATATACAACAAACAAAAACATTTTGCCTATGTGTTGCACCTCCAATACATAAAAATATGCCTTAACAATACGATACACAACTAGCTACACACTCACAAAAAAGTCCTGCACAGATCATTTGCACTCAGCAGCTCTGTCCCTTCACTGTAGTATGTCAGGAACCACAATGGCCTTTGACACCAGACATGACACCGAAAGCTAACTTTAGGCTGACGGACCACAATGGGCTTCTCGTTGCCACAGAGCCTCTGCTTTTTTTCTGCTTGATCTCGCACAAAGCGGTGTTAGAGAAATACCAATTGAGCCTGAACAATTGCTCACAAAAGGGGCACTGACTTGGTGTTTCAAGCACTCTTGCTAAAGATATCACATTCTAGACCACGTGTTGTGATGGCAAATTACAACTGTTTGACTATGTGCTGCAGTTATTGTTTTCTACTCGTAAAATATTTAAATCCAGGGGATTTCAGAAGAGACTTACTGCTTAAATTCTAGATGATTATAGGATTATTTTTTAATATCTTCTCAGTAGAACACTTCTCAAATGTTTTACATGGACAGCAGCGGTCTGCTTTAACATCAGTGGAGGGGATGCAGAGTTGCAGAGCAAGTTTGGAGCATATTTTCAATATTTACATTTACAAAAATATATATAATTCAACTTTTCAGCCACATGAAGTTTGGACATCTGTAGCAACTAACTCTGCAGAAAGTTGGCGAACTCTGCACTATGCACCTCAGCATCCAGTGACCTTGCTTTTGATTTTATGTGGCCTACCCTTTCATGGCTGAGTTACTTTTGTTCCCAATCGGTTCCACTTTGTTATAATACCACTAACCGTTGACTGTGGTATATTTGGCAGTGAGGGAAATTCACAACTGGACTTGTTGCGCATTTTTCAGGGATGAGGGTTTGTTTGTTTTTTTTCACCAAGTTGTTATATGGTGGGTAATCACAGTGTGTTTGTATATTACCAGTATGTGAACAGTCAGTTTAAGAGAAAATAAAGGTGACTTTGAAAACTGAATAAGTGTACCTCAAACAAATGCTCATTACCCCATCGAGTTTGTAAATATTTTGCTTTTCCTCTTTTTGATTTTGTGTTTTTGGACATGCGCATATGCATGCTGTACCTGTGTCATCTGTTTAGAAACCTCAAAAAAAGGGGTCAGGGGTCAATTTGTTGGTGAGGACAAAGATCAAAGAGGCAATGACAGAACTCCTGCTATGTGTTCTTCCCACGTTCTCTCCAAGCACCTCCATCAAGGATGAAGGGTAGCATTCGGTCTGGGTCCGTACTCATCCAGGTTTGGACACCTGGCCTCTTTGGCCAGAACTCCAGGCTGCCCGTGTCCCTTCAGAGCATCATTTGGGTGCTATGAATAGATACAGGCGTATGCTCGCTGCTGTCAGCTGGGCATTGGCACGTGTGGCTCATGCAACGCAATGCTCCAGACTGGCGTCACTGCACCGACAGCACATTCAGGTCACCATGGAAACAGGGATGAGCACAGCTACCTCTGCCCTAATATTCATTGGCTGCATTTTACAGACAAACCGCAATTTCTTATTCTTTATCTTTATCTTCCTGTCTTTGTTTTCTCACCTCTTTCTTAAAAAAATAATAACTATATCCCTCTCCATCTATTTTTTTACTTATGACGCTCAACGGGGAACTGGAGGTTTGAGATTCTACCAGAGGGCGTTATAGTAACCAAGTTTTAAAACCTGGGTGATTTTTATCCTTATGGCTCTAAATTAATAGTATGACTACAGGAAAGTATGGTGTCATGGCAGTCCTCTCTCTTGTTTCCTCTTTAGCATGCGCTGTGAAGGTGACCACCTTAATGAAAGGGTGTGTGGGTCACTGCATTTTTCACTGAGGGACAACTGTTTTCTCAGGAGAAATGAGCAGATTGCAGTGTTTGTACTTCCGCTTCATTTGCCACTTTGTGTTTAATCACATATCATTTACTGCGTACTAGCCAGAAGGAAAAAGGCCGGCTTGGTAGTAGGGACAGGTACTGGGTTATCACTGAAGACAGGAGTTACTGGGGAGTTGTATCCTCTGCTGTAAGTGCTCTTTTTCAGTCTGCAGAGAATATCTATGAAACCAGTGGCAGCTTTCCGACTTTTTGAAAGCTGCCACTGGGTCAATTCATATATAAACAATGACAGCTGTTTTTTTAATGATATTTCTTCTTCTTTTTCTTAGCCATTGCTGCAGGTAAAGCAGAGCACAAGAACTCGGCATTTCTCTCTAAACCAAAGATTCGTCTGTTTCTCAGACTCGCTCTCCCTCACATACTGTGAGCAGATTGATATATGATATTGTGGGACTTACTTAAGTGAGTAGTCTTTTACATTAGAGTCACAGAGGCTCAAGTTTCTAGTGAGTTAACCAAAAGCAAGGCTGATATTACGCTGACATAAAACCAGACAGTTAGAATTTAAATCAACCTCACACAAGCTGTTTAAGGTTTTGAAGATGTGGATATGCACTATATTGTATCTAGTAAGATTTTAATGTGTATGCAGCTGTTGCTCGGCAGCATTTATATTGACATACAGAACAGGAAGGGAATGTTTGATAAATATGGTCAGTACGTCATATAGCCAACACACCCAAGACAAAAAGAAAGAAAATGGTCTAGATAGTCCAACAGTATGCAACAGTAAAGATGACCCCAATGGCAGCAAATTGCTGGAAATTTTACTATAACCCTGATGTAGAAAGTAGCTTACCATGGGGAAGAAGCTAATACAGTGTCTAAAGAATTTTTTAAAGTTGCAATATTGGTTTCGCTAAATGTTCTCACCCTAGATAGACTGAGCTTTGTTTAACTTGTCAGGAAAGAACTGCCCAAATATATTTGACACTTGCATAGACAGAAAATTCACACAAGAGCGGAACAGAAGATCCTTGACCGGTTTGGGCTGTGAAACAGGAGAGCCTACGAGACTACACTATGCGAGGTAGCATTGGCACTACACAAGAGCAACATCTGAATTTTACTATTTAAATCTTTTTAGTTTACACATGAATTAATTACACATTATACATGGTTATAAAGTCTAACAACTGCTGAGAGGACGGGCCTGCTATAATGCTCCTTTTTGAACCCTTTGGTGAACTGATTTGATTTAGTTTAACGTTAGGTTTTCAGTTAGCATACTACATAACCAATGGATGGTGCATTTTCACTTTTGGGCCTTAGTTTCCAAGTATGCACACACCACCCAACAGTTTCGTGTCAGTACCACTTCATGTTATATGAAGTGGTACTGACCTCATATTGACAGTTTAGTCCGTCACCATCCCTCTCCCACTAGGAGCTCAGTCTGAGTGGAGTTTTTTCTCTCCTCCTCTTACCTCATGTTATGTATTTTCGTTGTTTTTTTTTTTCCTATCAGCCTACCTTACTGACATGTCTCCCCAATGTGATGTTTGTGTAAAGTTGGTCAGAAGGTTCCTTTGTAAGGGCGCATGCGCCATTAGCATGCTGCCTGCTGTAACCCTAATTTCCTTCGGGATTAATAAAGTATTCTGATTCTGATTTTCATTTCCTTATGTATATGTAACCCTTACTTCCTTCACCCTAAACCTAACCTAAACCCAACAACAAAAAAATGTGACTGCAACACGAGCAATGCAAATAAAATGTACACATGGCTATTATAGATCCAGAGAGATAATGAACAAACGTATGATGACAGCTGATGGAAATGTTGATGTGTTTTGAATTTAGTTTGTGCCCTGAAGATGTCCATTCATCTCTCTCATATTAACCCTATTAGCAGTCTCACTGACAGAGCACAACGATAAGGGTTGCCAGGATATCGCTGTTATTATTGCTGCGACTCTATTTTGAGACTCAATAACTCTCTCACCCACACGCTGGTAATGAGAGGAGGGTGAGAGGTGTTTAGGGATTACAAATGACCAAATTTTGATCTATTTCATAAAGCAAAGGTCTAAAACACACCAGCTTTGAAGGTGTGGCATATCGCAGTACCATCGTAGTTTAGTCTCACAATCAAATGAGTTATCTTTATGATAAAATCTGTTTTGAACTGTGTGATTTAAAAGAGGTAAAAAAACGAAAAAAATATTCAGCTGTCACCAGCTGTCGCTATTCTTAGAAAAAACTATTTGCCATAATGAAACCTTGTATTAAGCACATTTAAAGTATGCTCAAAGGTCGCGTGCCGAATTTGAGACAAGACTGATTTTATTTGAAACACTGTTTGGAAAATAAAGTCATCATCATTTGAAAGGTGCCATCTGCACATATGGACACATACACATAAACACACGCGCACTCACACACCAGCGTCAGCACATCAGCGTCAGACAAGCCAAACAATGCCCACTGCTAGGCAACCATGCCATCCCAGTGCAGATGGCAGGGTCTGATCATGTTTATTTTACTTTAATCTAATGCTTTTAAGTCCCATTGCCTACCCATGCAATCAAACTGACGTTACTGGGGATATGCAAGTGGTGTGTTTGTGTGTGCGTGTTTGAAAGAGAAAGTGTCTGTGTGTTGAGGTCAGGACTGTCCTACTAATAGTGATTATATAATGGACTATACTTAAATGGTCAGCGTCTGCATGACTATGTGTTCAATTTCTATTTTTCAATAAGCTAAATAGTGAAATGAGGGAAGATCATTCAGGCAAGTTTGCAAGTTGTGGAAAGGCAGGGCCGGTACCGAGTTGCATCATAGAAAAGAATTAAAAGTTTATTTTAGTATTTAATGATTAACTAAACAGTTAGAATGCGACACAGTCACTTGTGGGTGGCAAAAGAGTAGTAATTATCTTTACCACATAACTGAAAGATGTATAAGAAGTTTCTTTACAGAGCTAAGCTTGTTAAAATGTTCTATGACTTTTAATTTAAATTATGAAAGATAGGAACATAAGTAAATAATTTCACTTGGATTTTATCATATATGTGTTTAAGTTCAAAGAAACTGGATCAAAGAATATTATTAACATACCAAAACCTTTTGGAAGCCTACAATCAAAAATAATGACAGAAAAAAAATGACAAAGTTTAATGTACCCGTGTCTTTATTTTACGCATGAAACCTCAACTTCTCGTGATTTTTAGAGAACATTTGGGATGTAGTGAGTCAGTTTTTACTGGATGTTTAGTCATTTTCCCCAAATTACAGGCCCACACAGACAGGAAAGGTGGTTTGCCTTGGTTTGGACATGTGTGGGTGTAGCGTTCAGTCTCAGTCTTGTGATGCACGGAAGCTGTGGCTACAGAGGTGAATGGGTTATCCCGGTTTAACTATAATCTAGTTTGTTGCAATAGAGGGACAGGCTTAGGGCGTCGGGGGGTTCCCCGGAGGCATCTTCCTTGGGGGGCTCAACCCGGGGTAGC
>NW_005187407.1:7103901-7107841 GCF_000239375.1 Pundamilia nyererei
AGTCAGTTTTTACTGGATGTCTAGTCATTTTCCCCAAATTAGAGGCCCACACAGACAGGAAAGGTGGCTTGCCTTGATTTGGACATGTGTGGGTGTAGCTTTCAGTCTCAGTCTTGTGATGCACGGAAGCTGTGGCTACAGAGGTGAATGGGTTATCCCGGTTTAACTATAATCTAGTTTGTTGCAATAGAACAGATCTATCCTACTGCAATTTATATCCACCCATTTGTGTCAGTGGTATATTTTTGTTTGAAGGCTGGATGGAGTCTCCAGTCCGTCTGCATTCCAATGATCATAATCATCTACTACAGTTTACACACCCTACTTTCTACTACCTTTCTACTACTCAGCCTGTTTCACCTGTTTTGAAGCACTTGAATTTTTTTCTGCAAACTGTTTAGGCAAATAATTTGAACACATCAAGCACGTAAAGTCCATTTGAAATAAATTACTTAATATATACAACTATAATTGCTCCAAATATGAAAAGATGACTGCAATAAAGCTTATTTCAGCAATTTACAGTTCTGAGTGTAAGTTTTTTTTTTTATCACTTGCAGTTCTGGAGTGGATTGACTGTTTTAGATAATGCTTAATACATTTATCAGTACATACACCTGCATGAATTATGTTTGTGAGTCTGAGTGTGGAGATGAATGGCTCATAGTCATAAAAGCTACAGAGTATTTACACCTGAATAGCATCTGCACTTTACGGCTCATTTTGACCAGAGTGGTGTGTTTAGTGACTGCACACAGTTTGTTTATGCAAAAAGAAAAAACTGATGTAGCAGCTAGCAACGTCTTGTACTGTTGTCTTGCATGGAAAAAGAAAGACGGAAACAAGACTTTAAATTAATATTAATATTGTCCCATAACTGCTGGTAATAAGGAGCTGTTTGCTAACAGCTTTCCATATCAATTTGAAAGGTGATGATGTGTGCTCCCCCCAACTGTCTTCAATCCATTTTTGAATGTTTAAATGGAAAAATATCTCATACAGAATAAACAAGCATCATTTGGAATATTGCTATCGTTCAGTGTCTGCTTTTGGTGCTTTTTCGCAGAGAGTACTTTGACACCTAGCTATAAGTTGGGATATAAACTACATGATCAGTTTAACAATGGGTTGTTCTTATTAGAGCCATATAGGTCCACCATACCACAATCACTATCCCAAAACACCAGTTTGGATGAATTCTTTTGTGGATTTAGGCTTGTCTCAATGTCACTGCCCACACTGGCTGAATGTTAAGATCAAGACTTTATAGGGGTCATCTGGTATGTGTCTCCTTGGTCTTCTTCTAGCTGAACATAGGTCTTTATAACTATGGCTTTGAAAACTGATTCAATTCCCTGGATAAGAACCTAACCATCCTGAAGACATCTATGGAGATACAACTTAAAAACTGTGCAAAAACTAGCATTTGTTAATCAGTTACATGTATATTTTGAACTAGTTCTGCTGGTCTTTGCTTGTCTGCCTTAAGGCCACAATCTATCTGCACGTCCATCAGTCAGCAATGGCAGTTCTTTTCAGCTCCGTCGGTTTGTGGTGTGCCCCTCCTTCATATTTCAGTGTGTTTAAAATGGAAGATCTATTTATGCAGCCTGTCTTTAGGAGCTGGTTTTCTGATTGCTTCGTCAGAGAGCTGGTCTGTCTGTGGCAGCAAGCTGGAGGCGCTTTAGGCTCTTCATCCCCCCTGGTGAGCCTCTATCCCAGCAGGCTTAGGGACACAGTCCTAGGCAGCTGCCACAAGGTTGGATTGGTAAGGAATAAATAGCTTTTCTCCACAACAATAATGAAGAAGAAAAAGCAAACAGATTCAAAGATACTGATGTTGTTATACATGGTGTGGTATTTACCACACCTGCTAATTCATAATGCCTCAACCAGCCTTGATGGATGAACTTGTATTGCAGCATGGTTTTTATACCATCCGGGCTCGGTCGAAACCCATCAGCAGTTTGGGCAGAGCACCAAACGAACTTGTTTTGTTGGTTATTTGTTTTTTCAGTTGTAGAAATAGAAATGTGACACTCAAACGTGTCTTAAATGCTGAGATAACTAGACAAAAGGCCGGTACTGTGATTGTTCCACGATTACTTTTCAGAGGGGAAAAGTCATACTCGTGTTGTCATCAGCGTTTTCTCTGTGACTTTATTGAAGTGACACTTCAGGGCCTTTCATTGAGGGTCTGGTTAAATCTATTTTTGTCTTGTCACTCTCATTAATAAAAGATTTCAGACAGTCTACCAGGGAATATGAGGAGAACATTGCTTCAATAGTGTTATTACGTGGCACACATGCACTAACATACATCCACATTTATATCATAGAATAGTTCATGCTTAGGTCTTATCTCCCCAACATTGTGTGCTCAGCTGTGTGTTACACCTAAAAGCCAACTATTGACAAGTATTGTGGCAGTACACAGCATGAGTGGCCCTGCGGCTGTGTACAGGGCTGGAGAACCGAGCAGCACTATTGGCTCAGTTAACAAGGAATATATCACTGCAGCTGTTTGTCTTCACGTGTTTCACGTCTTATTCTCATTTTCTACCTACAGGCCTTCAGTTCTTTTTGTTTTCTGTTAATTCGTTGCTTCTTTCATGTGTCACTTTTGACCAACCTTGGCATCTCTCTGTGTGTACTGTTCCAGTTAGTTATGTAATCTCAGTATCTATGTCATTTGGGACCTCATATTGACAGTTTAGTCCGTCACCATCCCTCTCCTGCCAGTTTAGTTATCCACTTCACTCCAGGCAGCTGGGGAGCATGACACAATATTACACAGCCAAAGTTATTGATCCCATAAAGACTGCGTGTTTATGACACTGTCGCACACGTATATGATTCACATTTTGATGCAACCAGATCACTGACATGGCTGTAAGTTGGCACCAACCAAATTTAAGTTACATAAGTTGCCGTGTGTGAGTTCAAAACAGTCCTGTCAGCTGATGTTACGTGACCGGTGTTGACTGCAAACCAGAAAAGACTAGAACCCTGGGATTTAATACATGCTTAGCTCTAGCCTGACAAATAGCACACGATTCCTCGCTGACCTGATTCTTCTTATCTTGTCATGATAAGGTGGAATTATGATACCTGTTTGCCCGACATGAACTTAATAAAAAAACAAAAAACAAAGAGGCTCATATGACCTGTCATAAAATGAGTAGTATAGGACAAGACAATGGCAAGTTTAGTTTTCAGTTAAGGTCATTTCAATAAAAAAGAAAATCCTAGAAAATGTTATCTCTGTTGTACTTTGTAATGATTCTCTTGCATTATTTGCAAAGCAAATCTACAGCATTGGGTAAAATAAAGAAGCAGATTGTATGTGTTTTCATTAAAGTTCGTGCAAACAGTAAACTACACTGAGACGTTCTTTTATCCAATATAAACGTGTGTTAACTCCTCTAACAAGGACAACTGGTTTTAACCAGGTAACTTGCAGCTTTGCAGGTTCCATGAACTTTGTCCTGGTGCTTTTTTCACAATATTGCCAACTGACAAACAAACAGCTAGACTGAAAACTACCACAGCCTCAGCTTCAGGTCCCACACTGGTGGAGGAAAAATAATAATAATAATTAAAAAGGCAATAAATGCGTTGCATATGTCATCTAAACTGATAGCAAAATAGACTGTAAAAAAAACTTTGACCAACTAAAATTCTGAAATCTGACAGATGTTAGACTACACATGAGAAATCTGACAGATGTTAGACTAGACATGAGAAATCTGACAGATGTTAGACTAGACATGGGATAGGAATGAACCCATCTCAGCAATTAGCCACTTTAATAAAAAGGTTGACCTCCACACTGTAAAAAAAATCCGTAAAAATACAGTACAATCTACTGTATAAACGTGAAGGAATTTTCCGTATTAGTCATTTACAGGTATTTTTCTGTATTTCTCAACTACTGCAA
>NW_005187407.1:7115766-7121306 GCF_000239375.1 Pundamilia nyererei
TTTCTGTTTTATAGCTGAAGGAAATGTCCGTAAATAGTACAGAGAGTATACTGTAAATCTACAGAATTTTCCGTTTTATCATTTACAGAAAGGTCCGTCAAACCTCCGTAAAAAAACAGAAAATGTACTGGCAGAAAATTACCAGGACATTCTCTGTTTTTCTACGGAATATTTTTTTACAGTGCATCTGTAATATGTGCATGTATACTTAGCAATATAAAATGCCCGTGTCCAGCAGTCTGCACACAGTATCCAACCATAATTTGGCCTTTTTGGAAGAGTCTGACTGTCAATAACCCTGAAGAAACTAAAATAAAATAACCCAACTCCATACTGCTCTCTAGTTAACTACATGTCCTGCAGCCTCTTGCTAAAAATATTAGCCCACAACCCCATCTCCTGTTGCATTTTGGAATTACAAAATAAAAAGTCAAGCACGGCTTTCCTTATAAAGTGTTTACTGGTGTAGTTATTTTACACATTATGCCTGAAAAGAATAATGTTTTAAAGATACAGTCACATAAATTTTTTCTTCAAACACATTCACAATAGTTTCCTGTACAACTATTTTAAAACCATTGTACCAAACCTTTCTAAAAGTTCTAAAGATTTGTTAAATACTTAAAATATGAATTGTATTACTAATGATTTAAACGAAACACTGAATTGAAAAACAAAAACCCAAAGCTAATTATAAAACACTGGGAGAGGCGTTTGGTTTACCACTGTTACGAATCCCTTTTTCTTTCCACAGTATTCAAGCAAATTATTTTCCTTCTCTTGCACAACAGGGGAACTCTTCAACAATTCAGCACTTACTTTACTGCATTGTATGTAATTAACTATTCATTATTTATTTATATTATGCTGAGAAAATAGGAAATAGGTTAAATGATGCACTGAAACATTACAAATATAAGTACAAATACAGTATGTAAGACAAACACAAAGTCTGTATAGTTCTAAAGAGCTTGAAAGTCAATATTTGGACGCATGTCTTTGGATTGTGGAAGGAAGCCACAGCACCTGCAGAGAACCCAAACTGACACAGAGAGCAAACTCCATACAAAAAGGCCCGAGGCAGATGGCGGAATTCAACCTTGCTGTGAGGCAACAGTGCTAACCACCACTCCACCATGCTACAGGGCTAAAAATACTATTTAAAACAGCTTGTTTGCTAAGTTCTCTGTTGACACAACACCAGTTAAGGGCTTTTTCATGCTTGAATGATTTACAGGTCAGTGTTAAGCAGCTTAACAAAAAAAAACATTCCCCTGGAAATTGTCAGCAACAAGGATCGCACTGAAAATAAGTGAAAAAGTAGCCCAAAGAAAAAAATGTAAAGAGCAATGCTGTGTGCACTACAGCACTCTGACACTATTACAGATGCTGATTTTTGAACTCTGTGCTGATAACAGACAGGATGGTTCTTTTCCTCCTTAGCTGGGCAGATGCAGTGGTTTGACTCAAAATAAGCTTTACGTTTCACCTCAGTTAATCTTAAATTAGTTGAAACTCAGAGAAGGTCCCAGGTATGGAATTTATTTTAAATATGACTTTCGTCTTTACACAGCTTTTGCAATCGTTTATTTGCCCTGTTACAACATTTCTGAAATGTTCTGCTTACACCAGATTTAAAATCAGCATATATGCTTCTAAAAAATATATATAATTTTTTAAAGTTTCAACAGTTGACATTGTGTCTTTGTGCTATTTTTCAAATAACTACTACTTACTGAAATGATTTTAAAAAATACATTTTACACAGTTTACCAGCTTTTTGTGGATACAGGCCTACAGATGTACAAACAAATACCAAAATACCTCCAAAAAACTGTTCCATATACCAAACAAACCAATGAATACACTTAGCCATAATGACGTTAGAGTCCTATGACTGGATGTAGCGGATAATCTCACTCAGATCATAGCCTGTCACTGCAAAGGCATAGCCATCGCCATCACAGAACCTGGCGCCACAGATTTGTGTATCTGTCACACACTCGTTATGCAAATGCGCAACCTAAGAGGAAATGAGAAAAACACACAGTCAGGTTCTGTTTGAGAGTAAGACATAAGTCATCTTGTGCCAGTCATCCAGGTGTGTAGGATGACTGGGGGAGACTGCAATGAACTGTCCCTCTTTTTTAAATGTATTCAGGAAATATGCTTTGTAGTCTGTCTTGGGACCACTTACCTCCACACTGTTGGTCTCTGGGGTGATAGTCATGTGCCATACTCTGACAAGAGAGTCCTCAGCAGCAGATAAAAGCTAGCGTAGAGAAGGAGATGGTCATCTTTCAGGTGATTTGAGGTAAACTATTAATATTACTACTAAAAATATGTTTAAATGTAAATATACTTCAAATTTTCACTAATTATTGTCAAACTGACAAAGATGAATCTGTTACTTTCAGCTGTGAAAAAGCTAAATAAAAAAGGCATTATTATACATCTTTTTGATACAACTCACCAATCCAGAAAAAGGAGCAATGTCTACTGAGTATATCCAGCGAGCATGAGCATTGATCTCAGCATGCAAAATTCCCGTAACTGCCTCGTAGAGTCGAATCTGGCCTGTGCCGTAACCTGCCACCGCTGTGCCCTTCCACAACTTGACAGATGAGCAGCTCATACTGAAAACATTGAGGACCAATGCCATCAGGGAACCAACAGAAACTATATTTTATATTAGATTAGAGAATGTCAGGAAATAAAACACATAAATAAGTCAGTGTAAAAAATACCTTCGGTCAGAACAGACAGCATTTTTCAAGTCCTGAATCAAGTCTTTGCTGGAGTTTCCCCCCCTATTTCTTAATGTTATGACTTTAATATAGCATTAATCTGTTGTAAAATTGATTTTTGTGCCACTTCTTATTTTCTCTTCCACTTGTTCTGTATCCTCAAAGTTTTTAAGGATCCACTGCACACCATGCCAAGATATCCCAGGTTTTTCTGGCAACAGCTCTTTGAGAAGCATCTTGTTGAAAAATAATATTTTATTTCTGTCAAACTGTGTTATCTTAAGCATTTTTCATTAAATCAACTAAAGAAATGAGAACACACTACATATTTTTTGCAACAGGCTCCTAGTAACAGAGGCTAAAGATACCATTTAAAAAGTTCTTCTAAGCTCAGTTGTCTATTATTAAACACAACAATGGTTAGGTAGAATGTCATGCTTGAATAATTAATGGGTCAGTGTTCAGTGGCTTAGCAAACAAAAAACATCCTTCTGAAAATGGTCGGGTACAAGGACTGAACTGAAAATGACTGAAAAAGCAGCTAGTGTCCAAACAAAAACTTTTTAAATAACTTCAGAAAACCCAGAGAACTACTGTTCAAGACCAATGGGTCCTTAAAAGCAATATGACGAAAGGTGTGGCTCAAGACAACACTGTAGAAAAAAGCTTCAGTGAACTTACTCAAAACCAGGGATTTTGTTGAGCAGCTGAAACTCCTCCCCAGACTTCCACACACATAGATTTCCCCCATCATCTGCAGTGACAAGATTAGCTATGCACTCCTAAAGGAACAGAGAAAAGGATATTGTAATTCATAGAACGATCATAGTTGTTATAATTATTACATAAGGTATTTATTCATTTAATCTATGACTCATGCAAGAGGTGTACACTGTCATGTACAAACAAAGACTGTGACAGATTGCAAAACACACATATGTGCCTTACCTGGCTGCCAGAGCACTCTGAGGCCATGTCAGTGATGGATTCTTTGTGCTCCTCCAGGACTTCAGACAAGGTAATATTACTTCCTTTACTGGGCACATCAAATACTAAAATTGCACCAGATGAAACTCCTATAGAATGAGAAAGAGACAAGTAGACTGTAGACATGTGCTCTTTTGACTACACAAAAACTGAAAAGACAAAAATTCCACTCAGCACTTACCCACACATATATAATTCTCGTACACTGCTGCTATCCCTCGGGCAAACACTGCCTGTGCTGGGACAGAAATTAGGTCTGTGAATGCACCAAATCTAATAAAGAACTCAGGGTTAATAATTTTCTGTCTCACATGCAAATATGTGATGAGTATGAAATTTATGAAGCTGAATACATCAGTCACAGATAACAGTATTTATCAGCAAGCATAAGAAAATCTGAAAACGTCTTTATTGCCATAGTGATGTCATAATACTGGTGTAAATCTTTAAAAAAAAAAAACACTAAATAATGAAGACATCCCACGGGTGTTGATGTTATGGGGATGGATCAATTGATCTAAATCCTCTTCAGGAACAGTTAAGTGATTCACTGTAACTCATTATATCGCAACACACTGCACACTATGGTTTCACACTAATGAGTAAAAAAAGTTCTTCTATTAGTGAGTCCCTACATGTGTAGTAGGATAGTTACAACTAAATGTTGCATACTTACCTGTAGGTGTTTCTGGAGTATCCAGTGCATGCCAGTACACCATGATGGAGCCATCAGATTCATACATCTAAAGGAACACACTTATAAGTAAATAAGACTTATAAGATAAGTAAAAAGCTACAAAACAATATTTATTGCTTGCGGTACTCTATGACAGATTACATTTAACTTAATGTAATACTACTGTTTCATAATGTGTGATTATAGCCACTATAAGTATAAAATTAAAAGACATAACACTGCCTCCTTTTCTGTTGGTGATCACCACAGCAGATCATCTGCCTCCATCTTACTTTCTCCCTACATGCAGAGGGTTATCAGTAGGGACATGCATGTCCTTCTTCACCGGCAGCTCCATGTTTAACATCCTTTGTCCCGTATATCCACTATACCTCTCTGCACATGCCCAAACCATATCAGCCTTGTCTCTCTAACTTCATCTCCGAACTGCTTGACCTGAGCTGTCCCTCTGATGTACTCATTTCTAATACTGTTCCGTCTGATCATGCCCAGCAAAAATGTAATCGCCTTCAATTATATAGCTGCCAGCTCTGCCTCCTGTCTTTTTGTCAGTGCCTCTGTCTTCAAATCATGCATCTTAGCAGGTCTCAGTACCATCTTGTAAAGTTTCCCTTTAACTCTAGCTATTCTGTTACAAATCACCTCTAACACATGTCTTCACCCACTCGTGCACCCTCATCTCCTCTGTCAACCTGTCCATCACCATTGCAAACAAGAACCACACCTTGAACCCATCTGTCAGTCCTGCTGTACACCTCACCACTGTGTTACTATCCTCATACATGTCCTGCTATTGACATCAAAACTGAGAAAATAACAACATCTACCTGGATGCCCTTTTGAGACGTCACCACAAGGAGATCACGAGAGGGGAGCACACAAAACGCAGCCTGTTACAAAAAAAAACATGTATTATTTTTAAGCTTAATTGTTTTTTGTGTTACTTTTGTAGCTCTGCATTCTACATCACAGGACTATAAATGTACTGTATGAGTACGTGATTAATTGTAATATTTATATATGCATTACACATTGTAATGTATGTAATGTAATGTAACTGAAGAAAGTGTTAAGCCATTTCAACACATTGAGGGAAAAAGTAGCTGTCT
>NW_005187407.1:7121326-7136403 GCF_000239375.1 Pundamilia nyererei
CACACACACACACACACACACACACACACACACACACACACACACACACACACACACACACACACACACACACACACACACAACACATATATATATATATGTTTCTTTTCTAAGTGAAAAATTAAGGAAGGAGAAAAACATGAGCATAAAAAAGCAAGACAGTGGTGAGTGGAGCAGATATCCACAATCTGGGGAAGTGATCTGAATAGTATAGTCAGGAAAAGTCAAAATCAGGAAACCATAAGTTGACAGTTAACAGTCTTAACACTTCATAACCAGCCAACTTGGTCTTGGGCATTGTTACCAAATTAAGGATGCTTCCAACATTTCTAGAGTAATGCTTTAACATTCGTTTTGTAGGACTTTTAAGTTGGTTGTTTCAAATTATTTATAATATACTGGAAATAAATGAAATTTGTTGAAGGGGGATTATTTTGCCTTGGACTCGCCAACGTATACCAAGTACATTCATTTCGTGTACATTTAGAAAGAATACGACTGAAAATACTGAAGTCAATACTGACGTTTTGCTGAAGTCAGTCTTTTAGCTGTTCTCAGTGAGTATGATAAGGTAAAATGGGGAGCAGAAGAAGTTGCACCGTGACCTAACCTGCATGATAAGCGAAGTGCTTGTAGCAACATTTGGCTCCTTGGACTGCAGCTGACGGTGGGTGTAGTTTAGGCCATCCCAGGACGCGCTGACCATGTTGACCATGTTAGCATGGACCACGGTGAAGTGGGTGAGGCGCCTCGGTGCTATGCGCAGCACGCTGAGGTTGTTGTACAACGCTGATGCGCTGTTTTTTATCTGGATACTCTTTTCCTTGTGATACATTGGGTCTTCTTTGTAGGGCACAGTTGATCGAACAATGTGTAATCTAATCTGATGGCGGACTAAAAAAGAAAAGAAAGAAGACAGAAAATAAAGATACCATAATTAAATAGCAAGTAATCTCTTCAAAAACATGCCCTAACCACTAGGCTGTCGTTAATTCATAGCAAATTAAACGCTAACCACTTAACATTAGCAGCAAGCTAATTATCTTAGCGAGATAATAAATACAACCGGACAGCCTTATATATTGGACATATGTAAAACAAAGTTTAAAAAAAAACCCTCCCCCATAGCTGTTGCCTCAATCGATTATTCCAAATTAAGTTAATGTAAACGAAGGGCTTCTCTGGCTTTTGCTAGCAACAGGATTACCTATGCGTCCTCTGCAGCCATAGAGACGACGTAACTCTACGTACTACGTCAACTATGCGTGCTAGGTTGCTGGGCAACCGTGAATAGTACGAATCTGAGGATAAAGGTAAAATGTTCCAGTTTTGGCATGACAACACTGTTTATTAAAAAGAAACCTAACGCCGATTGTGTTGCGATATATAAATTTAGCGCTTTTAGTTGCAGTGTGGTTAGCTACGTTAAAGTAAAGGTGTCGCTGATAAGGTGCCTATCTCCCCTGTTTGTGTGCTTCGTGTATGTCTGTAACGTGTATCCGGATAACGCAGCATTCGTTTTGATAACAGTGATTTTAGGGTTAATATTTGAAACTATGAAGAGTGTTTTAAAACACCTACTCTATGTGCAAACTACTCATAATTATTACGATAATAACAGGAGTAAAAATAAAAAAGTTCACTGCACCCCGAACGAGCAACAGTAGCCAGTTGGCTGCCTGTGTAGAAATGACATTCGCAGCGGGACAAAACCATATTAAAATGTTTTTTGTTTTTTTTAATGTACAGGTCATTGTTTGTATTCTTAACTCCAGTGTGGGGATCACGTAAAAATTGTGTCTGTTAACGTAGAATTGTGACTTTTGGGCCCGTCATTTTGATCATCTAACGGAATTAAAGCCACAAACTTCCTGATTGATGCACTAACTGAGCTTTTGAATGCCCTGTCTGCAACTGCCAGCATACTGACCTTTACACGACCATAACACAGATAAGAAATAAAATAAACTTTTTCATTAACCAAAGAAAATAAATAGCTTGAAAAATGATAGTTATCTGGCATGCTGTTATCTAACATGCTTTTTACTCTATGGATAAAAACACAAAATAATGCCCATGCATTTACTCTCCTCCTAATAAAACCCTAAAAGTGTGACTTTCCCTTATTGCAACCTTTAAATGTCTACAGTGTCACCAAATCATAAGGTCAAACGGTCAATCAAAAGGTTTCAGGACTGTTTATTGATCTTTTTTTTTAACTAAGTGAGCTCACCAAGATCATCATTAAATAGAATTTGGGTTTGTGATAATGCCAGTTTTTTTTAGTTTTCCATGATCTGACTTTTTGCAGTTTATATTTCACACCAGCCTCTGAGCAAAAATGCCACGCTCTGCACCCAAGCCTCAAACTGACAAGCACAGACGTAGGTCATCTGTACAGGTGATCTCACCTGCAGCACAAGAGCAGAAAGGGGAAGATATAATCCCAGGTCACTTGACCCGGACCCAGTGGACAAATATGTTGCTTCAGGAGGATGCAGATGAGGCAGTGGGGGAAATCTTAGATGAACTGCTGAGGAAGGTCATGAAAGGATGTCTTGATGTGTATACTGAGAGCCAGGTAAAACTGAGAAGCTTATCAGCTTTATGTTGTTTTTTTCTTTTACAATCAGTTCAACATTAATGTTATAAAGAAAATACCTTGTCTTGCTTTTATCCATAAATAATATATATTGCATTTCACATCTGTGATATTGTCTGTCTTTGGCAATAAGCTACCAACTTTCTCTGCATCTTGGGCCAAGAGGTACCTCACACAGATTGTAGAGCACCAAATCTTGTGCCTAGATGAGGGAGAAGGACCAGTCGAAAGATCAAAAACAGAAGATTCTGAGCCTGTGCCACCAACTTCCGATGCCTGGGCTCAAGGATGTGTGCCTGTTCTTATCCATCAACAACATCTTGCTGCACAGGAGGTACTCTTATAGTCTCTTCTATTTGTCTTCTATTCAAATGCCACCATTAAGTTATTTATATTCACATCTACACTATATCTATATTGCTATATTCCTTTGTAACAGAAGGCTGACATTGACCAGGTTCCAGCACAGAGAGAGGCACGAGTCAGCCAGCAATGAATGTTGAGGTCCAAATAAAAAGCTCCTCAAAGCGAAGAAACAAGTCCAAATTAACCAGCCTTCCCAGTCTACCAGTTTAAAGCCGATAGAGAGTGATGCTATCATGTTCCTGGGTCAAAGACTCAGTGTTTTGATTTTTGTATTATAATTGTTGATCTTTGATTTCATCATGGTTTATGACGACCAGTGTTTTGGTTTAAGTTTTGTATTTCTTGCTCTCCAGTTGTTCTTGGTTTGTGATTTCGAGTTCTTAGGTTTTGGTTCCTGTCCCCCTCATGTTTAGTGTAGGTTTAGTTCTGTCCTTGTGTTTATTCACTTGTTCCCTAGTCAGTCGTGTCTCATGTCACTCTTGTCCCTGTACTTCGTGTTCCCTCTGTTCAGTATCAGTCTATGTCTCTGTACCCGTCGTGTGCTTCCTGTTTTATTTTAACAGTCTCTGTTCTCCGTTCAGTCTCTGTCCCAATGTTTTCTCTGTGCTTGTCCTGGTCCCACATCTCATGTCTAGTCTCCCTGTCTCTATGTTCCCGCTGTAAGGTGTCAGTTATGTCGTAACATTAAGCTTGTGCCTCTGAGTCTGTGACTGTATGTACGTGCCATATTTCCTGTTTTACTCTGATAGTCTTGTGTGCTATGTCAGTGTGTCTAGTTTGGCTCCCCTTGCCTCGGCATGTTTCATTAGGTTCAGCTGTGTCTCCCCCCCGTTTGTTTCCTCGTTCCCTGTGTGTTCTCCTTAGCTCCTTGTTGGATCGGCTGTGTTACTCCTGCGTTCTCTCCTGTGTGTCATTGCTTCCGTCTCAGCTTTTCTAGTTATGTTTCAGGTTAGCTTTGCCAGTATAGGTTTTGTTTGTTCTTTTCTAGTTGTCTTTGCCATTTATTTTTAACATCTGTTCAGCCCTAAATATAGGCTCATTTTCTGTTACCATCCACATTCATCTCCATTGTCTGCATTTGGGTCCACTCCTCTAACTTCATGTGGTTTGCCTCAAACCATGACAGATGCCCCTGTGCTGTTTTCTGTTGATCAGGTTGCAGGAGGCCCATCACCTCGGGTCACCCCACTGCTTCAGCCCAAGATCTGTGACAGCTGATTAGAAGACGTAACAATGTCTATGGTTGAGCCACATATTAACACAATAAATTTGAAAAAACTACTATAATTGTACAAGTCTGCCTTTTTTTTTAAACTCCAGTTTCCCACCATGTGATTTTAGCTACTCTGCATTTGAAATACAGAAATGAAATACAGTATTTCTAATCTAAAAAAATGTTGCTATATAAAATAACACATGATAAAGGTGAGTTGTCTCAGGAACGACATTGCACCTGAAAGTTTTATTCGTAATACATTATATGCATTGGAGTCTTTTTATACTGTGTTCAAAAATAAACACTGAGCCCTTATTATTTACGTATCTCGTAAAATATACTTTACATATCACCTAATCTCTCTCAAATGTTAGACTCTTGTAATTTATTTAAGTAGTCTTTAGCAATACTTCACCAGGCTTATTGCAAGGCACTCAGAGCTCTTCTTTGAATGTTGGCTGCCTTTTGTTCTTTCAAGATGATCCGACACATTCAATAATGTTAAGGTCTGGGCTCTGGGGAGGCAGAAGTATGCTTTTACTGCATTGGCAGTGTGTTTAGGATCATTGCCAAGCTGAAAAATGAAGCTGATGCCAACCACCCGCCTTCCAGATGGTACTGTATGGTGGACGGTAGTGGATAGTAGCGTGACTTCTTGACAGCCGTCCTTAATTGAAACCATTTCTGATGGAGCTGCAGTAAACAGTAGAAGGATCAGTTGAAGAGCTAGGGGGATTTTTCTGTTCCTGTATCACTTCTTTGCTGGATTTTTTTTTCATTTCCTAAAGTCAAGACTTTTAGACACCGTTCATATGCTGTAGATGGATTTTTAAGCCTCTTCTTCTTTTGTCCATCATTTGTCCTTTTTCCCTCAAATTTTTAAGATTACATGCACACCATATTGAGATGTACCAAGTTTAATAACTCTTTGGGAATCCCTTCGCTGGGGCAAAAATACTATTTTATGCCATTCAAACTGTCTGATTTATAGCATTTTTCATTAATTCTGCTAAAGAAATGAGAACAGCGTATGTGTTTTTGTGACAGAGCACTTGTAACAACATTAGTTCTTTCCTATGTTGTCTTTGTGTAGCTAGGACACTGGTTCTTCCTCTGAGTTAGGTGCATTTTTATGCTTGAATGATAGGCCATTATTAAGCAGCTTACCAAGCAAAGAAATGTTCCTATGAAAATGGTCGGATACAAAGACTGGACTTAAAATGAGTGAAAAGCTGTTTATTATACTCTTGCATACGTTTATAACGGTTATAATGTTCCGTTTTTCACCATTTGGAAGATGTAATAGCGCCATAATCCTTTAGAGGCTGTAGTTTGTGGGGCTGTTGAATGTATTGTACATTATGCTGATAGGTGTTTGTATAATTGTGTTCTTCCCTGGAGGCAAAATAACAGAAGTGTATCTACTATATTTAGCAATTATTTGCTTATAAAAAGCGGATCTGCATTTTCTGTACATTTGTATTGATTTGAAAAAAGATATTAACAGAAATTTAAAGCAGATAAATATCACCGTATCGATTGTATGTTATTTATTTATTTATTTTACCTGTGTCGAAATTATTATAGGCATGTGTCTGCGCATGAGCGGCTCCGGAGCACCAATCAGAAGATTGTTTGTGCAACCTATCTTGGGAAAGACGATTGGACCCGCCCAGAGAGAGAAGCGAGCCAATCATCGAGCTCCCTCACCTTTTCTAACCCAATCAGGGAAATATTTTGTTGGGTAGCATGTTTCACTAACCCTTGGCACATGTGAAAGCGGAATGAAGGGAAAGCGCTGTTGATGAAACGTTCCTAAATAACTGAAATTTTATCTTGTCGAAAACAATTTAGAAATGAAGAAGAAGCAGTCCGTTCCAGAGGAACCAGCAGAGGTAAGACTTGAAAATTTAGTAAAGTTTGGCTTCCCGATCGCTCAGAAAAGAGCAGTTCTACTCAGCGATGCACGAGTACTGCTCGCATGCCTACAGTTTGCTATTTACGTCGCACTGGAACCACTTAGCGAACTTACATGTTTCATACATTCTGTGCTGGGGGAATATTGGTAACACGTATTACAGTGCAACATGTATAATTTGTTGTTTACAGATGAATCCCTCAGATTCCTCTCGACAGACAGAAGAGGACGAGGAAAATGAGGCTCCAGTTAAAGCAAAAAGAAGCAAAGCTGATCACGCAGGGGAGGAGGTTGTCTATCACCCAGTGAAGCTATCGCGAAATGATCTGTATCGACCTCCTACAGCAGAGGAGCTCAACCAACTGAAAGAGGCAGAAAGCCTGTTTCACTGCAGTCTGCTCAAAATGCAGGTGAGACGCCAGACTTAGTGACGTAACCATAAAAGATAATGATAAAAAAGGAGTGTGATCATATCTCTTAACCCTGTTGTCGTATGTAACCACTGACCACACAAACTGATAGTGATCTGTCATCAATAATAGATGGAGGAGCTGTTGAAAGAAGTTGCATTGAGTGAACGCAGGAAACGCCAAATAGATTCATTCATTCAGACAGTCACCAAGTTAATCCAGACTGTGCCAGACTCACCAGAAGTTGAGGTATGTTGTGCTTCAGTTGTAACCAAAGCTTTGTGATTGGCAATAGATGGTCAACTCCACACAAATTCACACATGATTTTTGTCTCAGGTAAGTGACCTGTCCTGGCTGTCTGGTGCAGTGAAGGTCCCATTTCTCTTGGTGCCTAAAACAACAAAAGGAAAATTCCACATGGCGCCTCCTTCTTCCATTGATCTGATCGGGAGCTACCCCTTGGGTACCTGCACCAAACCAAATGTCATGGTGGACCTGGCTGTCACAATTCCAAATGTAAGTCATCCTAACTGCTTTTGTATTCTACAAAAAAATCAATGGTGTGCTGTGTTTCCGTAGCCTTCAGTCTGCTATTCTGTCTGTTGTTAGGATGTCCTCCATCCAAAAGATGTCCTGAACCAGAGGTATCCGAGGAAAAGGGCTCTCTACCTGGCAGGCCTGGCCCAGCATCTCACTTCCTCTTCTGACATCGGGACCATGCAGTATTCCTGTCTCCATGGGAATCGACTTCGACCTGTTCTGCTGCTGACCCCTCCAGGTATTCAAGTTTTAAATAATTTCATATTGTATACATTTTAAACATTATTCAATGACATTACGTTTACATTATATGGATTTTAACATCTATGTTAAAAGGCTTTTTTTCTGGTTGTGACTTTGAGATAAAAAGTGTTCTGTATTCCAGGTAAAGACTCTTCCAGCTTCACCCTCCGCATTCATGCCTGTCCAGCCCCCGGGTTCTTCAAACCCAGCCGTTTTCATCCCCAGAGGAATAACATCAGGACAGAGTGGTACACTGGTTTGCAGACTTCCCAGTCTGGTAAGATTGTTATTGTTCATCCCAATATTTAAATCCCCTCCAGTAAACTGTCTCAGACAATGATTTTACAGTTGTATGTTAAATTTAGTTAAATACTAACCCTCCGACTACAGAAGTAGAAGTAGCCTGTCATGAACTAGAAAAACATCAAACAGGCTTAAAAAATGACCTGGATATTTCTGATGGAATGAGAAGCAAAGCAGGAACATCAAAGGAGCATGCAAAGGAGATCTCAAAGTTGTTACCTTTTTTTTGGCCTTCTGATGCAGCTTGAGTCTTTGAACAAACTGTGTCTGGATTTTCAACAGACTGTTTTCATTGTATTGTATATTTATAGCCATGTTATTAGTCAGCAACTCCTTAATTAAATTATCTTTTTTTTAAACTTATTTTGTCACAGAGAGCTCTGAACCTCCGACTCCACATTATAACAGCTCTGTTCTGGGAGATTTATTGCCGAGGGCTCACCTCCAGTTCCTCTCTGCTGTCAGCTCTCAGTGCTCAGCTTTTACTGATGGGGTGGCTTTACTTAAAGTCTGGCTTCGTCAAAGAGAGCTTGATCAGGTAGGAAGCTCTCATTGGTTCTCACACTTGTTGCATAGAGTTCAGAGGAGTGTACTGCAAAGTTCAGCATAGCACTTTGCATTATATGGCTTGACAAAACCGAAAACCCCAGTCAGAGATGATGATTACAACAATGGTTATAATCAACTTTATTCTTGACTGGATCATATTGAAGTGCTGCAACTTTTGATTTAGTTAAACATTAAAAGTTCTCGTAGCCTAATAAAGGAGATGTGGAAATCACTTTAGTTTATCTCCAGATCAATATATATTATTGATTAAATAATTATTCTTTGTGATCAATGGCCTACAACTACATCTGATGAATTTTCAGATCTGTATTCTAGTAGCTGAGGTTCCAGCAGCGTAAGATTTGGAAGCAGATTAGAGTCAAACATGAAAACATTTATACACATTCTACATCATCGATTAATATTGCAACTAATAATCATCAATAAATATTGCACCAGTAACGCAACACGTGCTGTAACTTTCCAGATACTTTTAAACTGAAATTCTGATCCTTGCCTGGTCCACATCATGGTTTTAGCACAAGTCACCATTAAAATCTAGCCAGGTAGAGGGACAGCCATTTTCACAACACTGAAAACTCTGAATTAAAGCTAAAGCTAAAAAATGTCCTACTTTAAGGTGTAATTTTTTTCTTACCTTATATCTTTATTGTTCTCAATGTCTTATAGGGCACTGGTTGTTTTAATGGCTTCCTAGCTTCAATGCTGTTGGCGTATCTACTGATCACTCATAGAATCAGTAACAGCATGACGGCATATCAGCTTCTTCGAAACACCTTGAACTTCTTGGGTAATTTTAGTTTTAATGGATGTCCTCCTGTGTCCTTTTTTAAAATTTTGGTAATTGAAAGGTAACTTGCTTATCTCTGTTTTGAATGCCTTGCACCTTCTTCCTCAGCATCTACAGATCTGACAGTGAATGGAATCAGCCTGGCCAAAGATCCTGACTCTACAGCTGTGAGTTATCCAAATCAAATTTAAAACACTAATTGTGTGCATTTACTTTATTCACACTTTCATTTACTCTGGAACTGTGATTCAGCCAACCCCCCGTATCTTTTCTCTGTAGCCATCCATTTCAGAGTTCCATGATGCTTTCCAGGTTGTGTTTGTTGATCCTTCGGGACACCTTAACATGTGTGCTGACATCACTGCTTGTACATACAAACAGGTAACTGAACAGTGGTGTGTTTAAACGTTTTTTTTTTTCCACTTGTGATTTTTAAGCAACTGTTTCTGAACTTTCTTCACTTTGGTTCCTCAGCTGCAGCATGAGGCATCTTTGTCAATGCAGTTCTGGGACAACCCTACAGTGGATGGGTTCCAGTGCCTCCTCATGACACCCAAACCCATGATAAGGACAAGTGACCATGTGTTCCAGTATGTTTCTATAAACAAATGCATATACCGGTATTTAACATATTTAGTTAACCTTGCGTACTAGGTAAGCAGTTGGGTTCTGCACCTTCTTTTTAGGAAACATGGTTACTAAATGTAAAACAAATCACATGGAGGACTTTTACTTTCAGAGTAGAGATCATTATGCTCTTCATCCTCTCAGCTCTTCTGTTTCATTTCCCCTTAGGTTGTGTGAGCTGGTGAAGCTTCAGTCCAGCTGTAAGAAACTGAATCTTCTCAGTGAGCTGATGGACCACAGTGGGGATTACATTCACACTGCATTGCCTTTTATTCTGTCACTTCTCCAGCAAGGATTGTCCCAAAGGATTCACCTCCTTACCCACTCCCTCTCTCCTGACCCTAAGGTGAAAAAGACTTGCATTCAGGAATTATTGCTTTATTTCATATTATCTAAGTTACCAATGTGCAGAAAGAATTGGCTCTAATACTACTAATGTAACAGTGGATATGTTTCAAAGTTATGAAATATCCGTGTAAAAAGAAGTTAATCTCAAAATTGCTATTTGCAGAACTTACTTTACTTTGGTTTTATTTCAGTGGTCTGTGGAGAGCGAAGCCCCAAAGCACAAAGCTCAGCCTCCGTTATCTTTCGGTTTGCTTTTAAGGACAGAGCTGTCATCCTCTGTCCTAGAACGAGGCCCACCAGCAGACAGCCCCAAGGTAACCTCACCTGCCTTTATTTATTGCATGTATAGGGCTTTACTTCTTGATTTAGCCACTGAAGTTGAAGACAAAAGGTCACTTGACTCATAATGCTACATGCATGACTCATTGTCCATGTAAATCAGATTGTATTTTTTGAAATGTGCAAGTGTGTAATACAGTGGTCCCTCACTATAATGCAATCACCTTTTGCGGCCTCGCTGTTTTGCAGATTTGTTTGTGCAATTTTGCATGGTGGTTTTTTTTCTGGGTCCTGATTGATTGACAATGGTCTACATCCAATCTCGTGCCGTGTCTCCTGTACAGTACAGAATGCGTTCAGCTTGTCAAATTTAAATAAATCTTCGATCGCTAGCAGTGTGATTCTGAGGTGCTGTACTGTATTCTCCCCAACAATCACAACGTCGATGAAACGGTTTGCACATTTTGCCTTTGGTTTCATTCTATAATACTGGACTCTTTTTCTACAAAGGTTTGAACTTTGAGAGTGTTTAAACAAGAGGGAAAATGTTCAAGCCTGTCTGAGAAAAGTGTATAAATGGTGTAGTAAGGGGTTTTACAGCCTTAAAACATCTACAATAATTGTAAAAAATAAAGTTGGCTACTTCGTGGATTTCACCTATCGTGGGTTATTTTTAGAATGTAACTCCCGCGATAAACAAGGGACCACTGTATATACACACAGTTATGGATAAACATGGGGTTATTTGGGCAGTGTTGCCCAATGGGGCTTCAACTTACAACCTAAAGAACCAGAGGATTGAACTACCGACTGGTTAATGGATGACTCACTTTAACTCCAGAGCCACAGCTCAGTTTGAGAATGGTTTTCTAGGTGTAAGAAGTGTATTTTTACTTCAAGTGTGTTTGTAAACATCTTGAAGAATATTATACTGCTGCAGACAAATGTAACACTTATGGAGGTGATTCTGTATTACTCGTGGCTTCATAGTGTAGTGGTTCAGACACTCGCTTGGCCAAGCGCAAGGTCACTGGAGACGGGAAGGGCATCCTTCGTAAAACTCTACGAACTCAAAACATGTAGAGCGACCCATTGTGTCAACCCCCTTTGTGACAATGAAGCAGCTTAAAATGGACACACGAGTGTAACTATGGCTGGATTTTGCACTTTGTAACCAGCTTTTCTTTTAACATAAAAAGAGATCATGTTGTTCGTATGGAAATTGTGCTTATATTTTCTGTTACTTGTTTTTTGTGGCTTTGTTTTTAATCATGCTTGTGATTTAAGAAAAATTAAAAATCTAAATGTTCCTGTGCTAGGCGGCTGAATTTCGTCAGCTGTGGGGTCCTCGCTCTGAGTTGCGTCGCTTCCAGGATGGCGACATCACCGAGGCTGTGCTGTGGGACGGAGAAAGCATTTGCCAAAAGCGTCTGGTTCCCAAACAGATCATCACACACTTGCTGCAGCTGTATGTATTTTATCTCAGCAGAGCTTAGTTGAGAGACTAAAGAACTGACAATACTGTTAATACAGTGTAGTGTGGTGATCTTTTCCAACTATAACACTGATAGAAATCTTCAGTAAGCTGTAATGCTTACAGAAACTACGGTGAAAGAAAGAAAGAGGCTTTGTTTTTTTGTCCTGTCCTTAATTGTAAAGTTAGTCTATTTGATATTTAAAAAAACAAACAAACAAACAGGTATTCATTGCCATTCATAGAACACAATGCCTATGCTAAGGTGAATATGGCATATAAAAGACTTCAGCATGATTGTAGAGCACTCTCCTCTAGATACTTGTTCTGACATTTGAAGCTGACTATCAAGAATTTGTTATGACTACATATTTCTACAAATACTTCTTACATAATTTTACTACTGGTTTACTGCAAGCTGTTTCAGGGCTGAAGTGCCAGTATGAAGTTGAGCAAGGTGACAAAACAAAGTGATTGGTTTTAATTTTGAGAACTACTTGGAAGATGTTGTTAAATATTTGCCTGCGGCGAAGTAATGGCAACTGTTACTTTGCTGCAGGCAAACAGTGTTAAAAACTCAAAAGCAATGACTTCCAAGTTTTAGTGTCTGAAACAAGTTTTGGCTTATAGCACTGTTGAACACAAGCACGTACAACACGCCAACATCTTCCTATTTTGACTTCTTGCTTCTTCTGTTACCTTTCAGTAACCTTATTCTGTTGTTGGTATAGGGCACCAGCATCTTCAACATCTAAGGTCATGCAGGTTATGCATTTCTGTTTACAAAGATCATCATGTCAACATGCTCTGGGCTCAGTCTTCTGCGCATTGTTGCAAATGTTTGTCCTGCTTCTGACAATAAAGACGGCAGCGATACCCCTGGTACACACAAATAGTGTCTCGCAAGAGTTGCCAGTTTGGGGAATCTCGGTCCATTTACCCTCCACCAGTCGAGAGGGTTAATGTCTAACGAGGGAGCAATGTCTCTTAAGTAGTAATCGACCTGAGCCTCAGAGTCGGTGGCATAGGAAGAACTGTAGTTGTCGCCAAGGAGCAGCACCATAGTGTTTTTGGTGTCACTTCTAATTTGCGAGGGCACAGCTGCCTGGCTAATATCCGGGGTGACCAAAGTCTCCTGCTGCTCATCCTTTGCACCTGCAGTAGCAGTTACTACTGCATCCAATTTTGAAACTAGTTCATGCAGCTTAACCTTTGCAGCCAGTCTCCCCGTTGGTGTAAGGAAGCTCAGGTGTTTGTGCCGGGGATCCAACATGGAGGCGATAAGAGCCGGTTTTGAAGCCAGGTCGTTAGAGTCAACCTGCAATAAGTAAAAATAAAATGGCATAAATATATGTAAAGGGAATGCAGATTATTTTTTTTATCCTTGTTAATATGTTTCAGTCAAAACCGGTGCCTACCTCCATGTGATTTCTAAGTGACTGCTGAACTTTGAGCTTGAACTCTGAGACTTGTTCGACGTCATTCTCTTTTGGCACGAGATGAGTCTGAACCAGGCTGAAGGTGATCGGGTAGATATTTGAAATGGACACCTCCGTATCTGCAGATATGACTGTTGTAGCCCATTTAAGTGTCGCCAGCACAGGCGTGAAGTTCTCAATTATCTGCCAGCAGTCATCTTCAATCTCAAGGGTCTGAGCTTCCTGCCTGCTGGTGACGCTGCGGTCGGAGAGGACTGCTTTAATCGCCCACCGTTGTTCAAGCAAACGTTCAAACATGTCGCAGATGGTGTCCCATCTGTTTTTGCTTGACTGGATGAGCTTGCGTTGGGGCAGGCACATCTGAACTTGCTTCTGTTCCAAGGCCTCATTCGCGAGCAAGTTGCGATTGAAGTGCTTAACTAGTTTCCCGGCAGCAACAACGATGCGGAGTAAATCTTCACTAAGCCCATCGCTGACTGCTCGCTGAAGCGTTGTGGCAAAGCAAATCGTGTAGTCCCAGGTGACACGGGTACATGCTTGGACTGATAAGCTGTTCTGCGTGTCGTTATGAACACATGAGGTCACTTTACCGGCGATGGCCCACGCCTGCACGGTGCTGAGCACGCTCTCTGTAACAGTGTCTGCAGTGGAGTGGCTGCCTGCTGAAACTTTGTGCGTCTGCAGCACAGCTGACCTCCCCTGCCAGTCTTCTGTTATAAATGAACACGACATGGTCATGTACCTCTGAAAGGTGAGACCTGTCCAGAAGTCTGCAGTGAGAGCCACTTTCTCCACTCTACCCAGCTGCACCATAAGCTCTTCAACCTTCTCATGAAAACGGCCTTCAATAATGCGTGTAACATCACCAACAGATGGCATTTTATAACTGTGCACAGTGTATGCAAGCAGCTCGCGAAAACCATCGCCACTAACCATGCTGATGGGGAGCATGTCCTTCTCTATCATTCTGGAGATGAGCTCAGTCACCTCCGCATGCGTTGCCAGCGACACACCGTCGTTGGGTGCTGCGTCCTGGTGCTTGTTTTTGATGTGGTACATCATGCTGGTGGTGCTGCTTCTGTATTTGAGCTTCGTGCCGCACATCGTGCAGTGAACCTCGTCGTCCACTTTGATGAAGATATCCCAAACGGAGCTCCGCTTCAGGCGTTTCCTCTCGCTGGAGTCCCGCTCAGCAGGGGTGATGTTTATGTTGGGTGACATGACTGCAACCTGTGTGATTTCCGAGTTGTTGGAAGCGTTCTCATCCTCGATGCACTGAACGGTGCAGATCACGGGTTTCTCGTCCTCGTCCATCGGCGTCGCGGATGAATGGTGCCTGCTCATGTGGTTCATCATGGAGGTCGTGGCTCCGCCGCAGTATTTCAGCGTCGCGTTGCATTTCATGCAGCGGACGAAGTTCCCCGTTTGTTCAAAGCAGTCCCACACGGAGCTGCGCCTCCTTCCTGTGCGCTTCATACTTACCGTAATTCAGGTCTTCCAAGCCTTAGCAAGCTAGCAAATGTTAGCACTGACTGCTATCGGGGATGGGGTAAAAAATAAAACGGGGTTTGGGGGAATGTAAACAGGCTGTGACCTGTTTCACTTCGGCATGTGCCCTAGAAAAACCTGGCGGTGAAGCAATTATGTGCACAATTTCACTGAAGGTTCAAGTTAAAAAAGAGAGAACGTGTGTGTCATCCCGTAGGCACGCAGACATCCCCGAATCCTGTGTGCGGTATGTCGGGGCGATGGTAGATGACGTCATCAAAACGGGAAGTGAGGTAAACCGTTATTATTGAATTATTTTAGCCACGTATGATGGAAATTTCAAGAAGAACTCTGACATACCGTTCATATTTTCCCCTAACAGTATGGTTTGGGTCAATACAGATCAATCTAGAAAGTATGCGTAGTTTGTTTGACAATAATAATAGTATTATGTCTTGTTATA